>NC_091160.1:10916027-10943444 GCF_040958095.1 Procambarus clarkii | reverse complement strand
AAGTTTGTGAGGAAGACCTCTGGTGCCAATGTGGGGACCCATAGCCTCGGAGAAGAAAATAAAAAGTATTCAGAGGAGACCTTGTGGTCACTCACTAAACACTAATATTATCTTCTACCACCCCCATTCTTTTGTATGTACACATATATTTGCTTTATTTGAACTTTGTTACAAAGAGGGAGTTACATATAGGTTACAAAGATGGTTATCATATATATATTATTTATATATATATATTATTTATATATATTATTTATATATATATATTATTTATATATATATATATTATTTATATATAATATATTATTTATATATAAATATATTATTTATATATAAATATATTATTTATATATAAATATATTATTTATATATAAATATATATATATTATAATAATAATATATATACTATTACACTACATTCTATGTATTACACTAATATATTATATATATTATATAAATTATTTATATATATATTATATAATTATATAGGTCATATGTTTTTGTATTTTTGCTGATTTGTTAGTAAATAATAAAAGAAATATAAATTATTTGATTTTTTTACCCTTAAATTGGTTTTAATATTTAAATTGAAACACTAATATAATATAAAAAAATATAAGAAAAATAATAATAAATTATAAAATAAAATATAAAAATAATATAATATAATATAAAATAATATAATTTAATTTCAAGAAATTTAACTTTAAACACAAAGATGTGAAAAGGGTTCAGATAAGGCTCAAACCTTTCACAAGAGATTCATATTGGTGTATGAATGGATTATGAATGACTCATGTTAGGAGTGTAAGTTGCCACAACATCTCAAATTAGTGTTAGATACATATGTCTTGGTTATAAGTTTTGGAAACCTATTTAAGTCCACACACAATATCGTATCTGATACGATAAAACAAAAGTTTCCAATACTTTCAAATACTTTCCAGATATGTTGTGGCAACCTAAAATTGTTTGCTGGGCGTGTGCTCCTGCTGTCGTCCTCTCCAATTCTGCTGGGCATCTTTTCCTTTTCCTTCTGTTTCGTTTTTCTCCCCCCTGTTCTCCTATCTGCTTGCCGTTTCCTGCCGACCTTTTGCTCGTTCTGGTTCTTCCCTTGGACTTCTTCTATTTTGACGCCCGGGTGCTTGAGTAGGCATACTCTTGCACCCGTAGAACTGTAGTACCCGACGTCGAGAGCGAGGGGAACCTTTTATTGTCAATCCCCCTTTCGTCACTGAACCCGATCTCGACGGACTGTCGGTTTCTTAAGGTGGCGTTTGTGGGGCATATACTCACGACACACCCCTAGGAGGCCCCGGCGAGATCGGCGATAGCTTCTTGTTGGGTGTCCTGCCTCTAATTGTGGCTCCATGGTGGGTGTGGGGGCACATTCGTGAATGAATTCTTCTTTTCATAATGATGTTAACCCCTGTTTCGGCTGCTTCTGGTTTACCTTCTCAGGCTCGTGGGGTGGGCGACCAAGCCCCCGAGTCGGTCCGTATTGGAAGACCGGGCTCTGTAGCCTCCGCTGCATTGGGCCCCGACCTTGCTCCTCCTTTGGCCTCTCTGACTCCTTCCCCTGGCTCCCCTCCCTCCTCTGTGGTTGGGTCGAGCCCCAAGCCCCCAGTGGTGACTACCTCGTCCCCTGGCACGGCTCCTTCTCTAGTTGTAACTACTGCGCCTTTTAACCACTCTCTCTCTGGGGGTTCTCACCGCCGTCCTCGTCACGGCCGCCCTCGCTCGATTCCTTCCAGTTCTGCTACCTATCAAGCCTTGTTTGGTCCCGCTTCGTGGGCCAAATATTTTGATCTCCTCCCTCTTGATTCTGCGCCTCCTGACGATTTCTCCCTCCATCGACATCTCGTTGATTCCGTGGATGCCTCCATTACTTTCAACCCCACTCGTCTCGGTACACGTGTCGTTGCTGCTCCTTCTCAGGATGCTGCTTCCCGCTTGGCTGCCTTATCCTGCCTTGGCGAGACCCCTGTTCGGGTCTCGAAGAACGCTCAGTTGAATGCCAGTGTTGGCACTATTTTGCTCCCGCCCCATGTTGCGACCGGTGTTCGGGACCTGCGCGACTGCCACGACGATATTCGACATATCCTTGCTGCCCAGGGCCATTCTATTCTCCAGGTGGACACGTTTACTTGTCCCCCTCGTGGTAGTCGCCGTCAACCCCTCCGGGTTGTGAAGATTACCTTTGATGGCAGGACCCTTCCACCCTCTATCATTCTTGCTGGTGCCAGGTGCTCTGTCCAGGAGTACATTCCCTCTCCTCGGCTCTGCAACAAGTGCTGGAGGTTTGGCCATGGTGCCCTCCGCTGTTCCGGGACTGTCTCTCTCTGTCCTTTGTGTGGTGGCGAAGGTCACTCTAAGTCGGAGTGCACTTCTCCCCAGGCTCGTTGCCTCAACTGCGGTGAAGCCCATCCTGCCTTCTCCCGTGCGTGTGTCCATTACAAGCTTGAGGCAGCCGTCCTCAACTTGAAGCACCGGGAGCGTTTATCTTTTCCTGAGGCGAGACGCCAGGTTCGCCGGCTCTCGCCTTATGCTAATATCTCTTATGCTCGCGTGTTGCGCTCTTCCTCTCCTCGTCCTTCCCGCCTTCCTCAGACTCACAACCGTTTCCGGGCCTTGGACCCTGATGCGCCAACTGCCCCCTCCTCTGTTCCTTTGGGTTCTTTCCCGAAGGATCCTCCTCCTGGTCCTCTGTCTGTGGTTCCCCTTCCTTCTACCCGGTCTGTCGTGTCTCCTGTGTCTTCTTCCTCGTCTCCCTCCGTTCCTCCTTCCCATCCTTCCCCTCCGTCTCTTGACTCTCCCCGCCGCCTGTCGGTGCGGGCTGATGTCCATTGCTCTCCAAACGGCCGTCATGTGTGTTCTCGTTCAGCTTCTCCTGTTGAGACGCTAGAATCCGTTGCCCAGTACGTGGTTGCTGGAACACCTGTCTCTTTACGTCAGAAGCGTAAACCTGGCTCCTCTCCTTCCTCCTCCCCGGCGGGTAAGAAGGTTTCGCTTTCTTCCTCGGCCCCTACTTCTGCGTCTCTCGCTCCTTCCCCTCCCATTTCGGTGGTTGCGCCCCCTGTTCCTGCTATGGAGGTTTCTTTAGCCCCCGCTTCCCTCTCAGTTGCTGCCCTTGCTGAGGTACGCTCCCCTCTTTCTACCCCTCCTCTTCCTGCTGCTGTCCTTGCCTGCTCCTCTCCGTTGTCTCCTCCTCTTCCTCCTCCTCCTCCTCCGGACCCCGCCCGCCCACCTCTGATCTGTTCTCCCGTTTCCTTCCCTCCGTCTTTGCTCAGTTTACCCATGCCCCCTAACCCTGACTTTGCTGACCCTGATATTCTTTAACGTGCTCTATTGCTCTTTCGCCTTTGTTTCTTCCTTGTTCTCTGTTTTTGTCCTTTCTCTTCTCGTCGTTGTCCATTCTTCAATGGAACATTCGAGGTTATTACGCTAATTTCCTCGAACTCCAACTTCTGATTTCGCGGTTTTCGCCCCTTTGTGTCTGTCTCTAGGAGCCGATGCTTGGTGCTCGTCCTGGTCGTTTTCGTGGCTATTCCTTTCTCTCCCCCCCTCCCAGCTGTTGCTGGGGCTTCTAATTCTTCTGCTCTTTTGATTCGTACTGATGTTCCCTTTGTTCCTTTACTTTTTCCTCTCCATTGTTCTGCTGCTCGTGTCTTTGTGGGGAAATGGTACACTGTTTGTTCCATTTATCTCCCCCCGAGTGTCCCTTTCTCTTCCTGATTTGAAACACATCCTAGACTCCATGCCGGAGCCTGTGCTCCTGCTGGGTGACTTCAATTGTCGTCATTCTCTTTGAGGTGACGTTCTGACGAATACCGGGGTCGCCTTCTTGAGCCGTTTCTCCTCTCTTCTTCCCTGTCTCTTCTGAATTCTGGTGAGCCCACTCATTTGGACTCTCGGACTCGCACCCTTTCTTGTCTTGATCTTTCTCTCTGCTCTTCTTCTCTTTACTTAGATTTCACGTGGCAGGTTCTTGATGACCTCCATGGAAGTGATCATTTCCCCATCCTTCATTCCTTTTTCTCTTTTCGCCCTTCCCTCTCTTTCCCTAGGTGGCAGTTTGCTAAGGCGGACTGGACCCTATTTTCCCTCAGTGCTACTCTCTCTGACCTCTCCCTTCTGCCTCTCTCTCGCGCTCTCCTCCTTTTTCATGACACTGTCTTCAACGCTGCCCTCCGCTCTATCCGTCGCTCTTCCTCCCGGGGTCCACGGAAGTGCGTTCCCTGGTGGAATGCGGACTGTGCTCGGGCTGTCCGCTGTAAGCGTGCAGCCTGGAAGAGGCACCGCCGTAGGCAGACGACCGATTCTTTTCTTTTCTTTCGAAAGCGAGTGCGGTGGCCCATCCCAGCAAACACAAATCATCTACACAACGTTCGCCTATCTCTTCCCATAGGTGTGGGAATGATTTGCATTGAGAATGGTGCAGGAGAGCCTTTGAGAAACTTTTACTCAAAAAATCCAAACTCAAAGGTTTAATTATAAATTGTTTTTCTACAATTATTTTCTTCCAAATGTAAAACAAATAGTTTTTACATGTTTAAATATAAAATTTATGGTGTTTTTTTGTAAAATTCATTAATAAATTGTGAATGATATATATTGGCTGAGTGAAACCTTTAAAATCCATTTAGTTATAATATGAACAGAAAAAAGTAGTTTTCCAAATTTTCTAAAAATCGCTCTTTTTAACACAATTTGACTCCTTATGCATTCCACTAAACACTAATATCATGTTTAAATATATAATTTATGTATTATTCCCTAAGATAATTAATATAAATTATAAAAGTTGCTGGAAAGTGGTGAGAAAGAATCTGAAAACGTTTTGTTGTCTTATATTGGCGTGTTCTTATTAACTAGAGTGAGTAAGAGTGAGCGAGAGTGGGTAAGAGTGAGTAAGAGTGACTGAAGGTGAGTGAGAGTGCCAGAGAGTGTGTAAGTGTGAGTAAGAGTGAGTATAAGTAAGAGTGACTGAGAGTGAGTAAGAGTGACAGAGTAAGAGTGAGAGTAAGGGTGACAGAATGAGTAAGAGTGAGAGTAAAGTGATTGAGAGTAAGGGTGAGTATGAGAGTAAGAGTGATTGAGAGTAAGAGTGATTGAGAGTTAGTGAGAGTAAGAGTGATTGAGAGTAAGAGTGATTGAGAGTAAGAGTGATTGAGAGTAAGAGTGATTGGGAGTAAGAGTGATTGAGAGTAAGAGTGATTGGGAGTAAGAGTGATTTGGAGTAGGAGTTAGAGTCAGAGTAGGAGTAAGAATGAGAATAAGAGTGATTGAGAGTAAGAGTGAGTAAGAGTAAGAATGAGAGTAAGAGTGATTGAGAGTAAGAGTGATTGAGAGTAAAGTAAGAGTGAGAGTAAGAATGAGAGTAGGAGTGATTGAGAGTAGGAGTGATTGGGAGTAGGAGTGATTGGGAGTAAGAGTAATTGAGAGTAAGAGTAATTGAGAGTAAGAGTATGAGAGTAAGAGTGAGAGAGTGAGTATGAATGGGTAAGGGTGACTGAGAGTGAGTAAGAGTGACAGAGTAAGAATGACAGAGTAAGAGTGATAGAGAGTAAGAGTGACAGAGAGTAAGAGTGACAGAGTAAGAGTGACAGAGTAAGAGTGACAGAGAGTAAGAGTGACAGAGAGTAAGAGTGACAGAGTAAGAGTGAGTATGAGAGTGAGTAAGGATGACTGAGAGAAAGAGTGAGTAATAGTGCGTAAGAGTGATTGAGAGTTAGAGTGAGAGTAAGAGTGATTGAGAGTTAGTGAGAGTAAGAGTGATTGAGAGTAAGAGTGATTGAGAGTAAAAGTGATTGAGAGTAAGAGTGATTGAGAGTAAGAGTGATTGGGAGTAAGAGTGATTGAGAGTAAGAGTGATTGGGAGTAAGAGTGATTGGGAGTAGGAGTAAGAATGAGAATAAGAGTGATTGAGAGTAAGAGTGAGTAAGAGTAAGAATGAGAGTAAGAGTGATTGAGAGTAAGAGTGATTGAGAGTAAGAGTGATTGAGAGTAAGAGTGATTGGGAGTAAGAGTGATTGGGAGTAAGTAAGAGTGAGAGTAAGAGTAAGAATGAGAATAAGAGTGATTGAGAGTAAGAGTGATTGGGAGTAAGAGTAAGAGTAAGAATGAGAGTAGGAGTGATTGAGAGTAGGAGTGATTGGGAGTAGGAGTGATTGGGAGTAAGAGTGATTGAGAGTAGGAGTAATTGAGAGTAAGAGTATGAGAGTAAGAGTGAGAGAGTGAGTATGAATGGGTAAGGGTGACTGAGAGTGAGTAAGAATGACAGAGTAAGAGTGACAGAGAGTAAGAGTGACAGAGAGTAAGAGTGACAGAGTAAGAGTGACAGAGAGTAAGAGTGACAGAGAGTAAGAGTGACAGAGAGTAAGAGTGACAGAGAGTAAGAGTGACAGAGTAAGAGTGACAGAGAGTAAGAGTGACAGAGTAAGAGTGACAGAGAGTAAGAGTGACAGAGAGTAAGAGTGACAGAGAGTAAGAGTGACAGAGAGTAAGAGTGACAGAGAGTAAGAGTGACAGAGAGTAAGAGTGACAGAGAGTAAGAGTGACAGAGAGTAAGAGTGACAGAGAGTAAGAGTGACAGAGTAAGAGTGACAGTGAGTAAGAGTGACAGAGTAAGAGTGACAGAGAGTAAGAGTGACAGAGAGTAAGAGTGAGAGAGTAAGAGTGACAGAGTAAGAGTGACTGAGAGTAAGAGTGACAGAGAGTAAGAGTGACAGAGAGTAAGAGTGACAGAGAGTAAGAGTGACAGAGTAAGTGACAGAGAGTAAGAGTGACAGAGAGTAAGAGTGACAGAGTAAGAGTGACAGAGAGTAAGAGTGACAGAGAGTAAGAGTGACAGAGAGTAAGAGTGACAGAGAGTAAGAGTGACAGAGAGTAAGAGTGACAGAGTAAGAGTGACAGAGAGTAAGAGTGACAGAGAGTAAGAGTGACAGAGAGTAAGAGTGACAGAGAGTAAGAGTGACAGAGTAAGAGTGACAGAGAGTAAGAGTGACAGAGAGTAAGAGTGACAGAGTAAGAGTGACAGAGAGTAAGAGTGACAGAGAGTAAGAGTGACAGAGTAAGAGTGACAGAGAGTAAGAGTGACAGAGAGTAAGAGTGACAGAGTAAGAGTGACAGAGAGTAGGAGTGACAGAGAGTAAGAGTGACAGAGAGTAAGAGTGACAGAGAGTAAGAGTGACAGAGAGTAAGAGTGACAGAGTAAGAGTGACAGTGAGTAAGAGTGACAGAGTAAGAGTGACAGAGAGTAAGAGTGACAGAGAGTAAGAGTGACAGAGTAAGAGAGTGAGAGTGATTATGAGAGAGTTAAGAGTGTGAGGTGTGAGAGGGTATAGCAGGCCAGGGAGGCAGGATGTGTGGTCACAGGCGAGGCCTAGGCCTCGTGATCTCTAATGTTGGTTTTTATATATATGTGGGATTTTTTGTCCTGTTTCAAATTATAATTATTTAGCAGGAATGTAATAAGATATTGCACAGTATTAATGTGACAATAATATATACATTATTTCCTTGATAATCAAACTTGTCGTTCAAAGATAATATACTTTGAAGGAAACATTTTGAGAGCGCGAGCTGGCAACACTGGGCTGGTGGGTGAGAGAGACATATGGTTAGTTGTTCTCAGACCTTCAGTGGTGAAGGGTGTGTCCCAGCTGGTCGCCACCAGCCGCCACCCGCCGCCCACCACCAGCCGCCACCCGCCACCCACCACCACCCACCACCAGCCTCCACCAGCCGCCACCCGCCACCACCCACCACCAGCCACCACCCACCACCAGCCGCCAGCCGCCGCCACCCGCCACCCGCCGCCACCCGCCACCACCCACCACCACCCACCAGCCGCCACCCACCACCAGCCGCCACCCACCACCAGCCGCCACCCGCCACCACCCCCACCAGCCGCCACCCGCCGCCACCCGCCACACACTACCAGCCGCCACCCGCCGCCACCCGCCACCCACCACCAGCCGCCCCCCCACCAGCCGCCACCCGCCACCACCCACCACCAGCCGCCACCTGCCACCACCCGCCACCACCCACCACCAGCCGCCACCACCCACCACCAACCGCCACCCGCCACCACCCACCACCAGCCGCCACCCGCCACCACCCCACCACCACCCCCACCAGCCACCGCCACCCACCACCGCCACTCACCACCCGCCGCCACCACCCACCACCCGCCGCCACCCGCCCCCCACCACCAGCCGCCACCCGCCACCACCCACCACCAGCCGCCACCACCCACCACCAGCCTCCACCCGCCACCAGCCGCCACCAGCCGCCACCCGCCACCAGCCACCGCCACCCACCACCGATACTCACCACCCGCCGCCACCACCCACCACCAGCCGCCACCAGCTACCGCCACCCACCACCGCCACCCGCCGCCACCACCCCACCACCACCCCCACCACCAGCCGCCGCCGCCACCCATCACCGCCGCCGCCACCACCACCCACCACCACCGCCGCCGCCACCACCCATCACCGCCGCCGCCACCACCACCCACCACCGCCGCCACCACCCATCACCGCCGCCGCCGCCACCACCCACCACCGCCACTCACCACCCGCCGCCACCACCCGCACCAGCCACCGCCACCCACCACCGCCACCCGCCGCCGCCCACCACCAGCCGCCACCACAGCCACCACCACCCGCCACCACCCGCCACCCGCCACCAGCCACCGCCACCCACCACCGCCACTCACCACCCGCCGCCACCACCCACCACCAGCCGCCACCAGCCACTGCCACCCACCACCACCCACCACCGCCACCCGCCGCCGCACCACCCACCACACCACCACCACCACCAGCCGCCGCCGCCACCACCACCCACCACCACCGCCGCCACCACCATCACCGCCGCCGCCACCACCACCCACCACCACCGCCGCCGCCACCACCCATCACCGCCGCCGCCACCACCACCCACCACCACCGCCGCCGCCACCACCACCACCCATCACCGCCGCCGCCGCCACCACCCACCACCAGCCGCCACCACCCACCGCCAGCCGCCACCAGCCCCCCCCACCGCCGATCGTCACCACCCACCACAGCCGCCGCCGCCCGCCACCGCCCGCCACCGCCCGCCACCACCCACCACAGCCGCCACCACCCGCCGCCACCACCCACCACCACCAGCCGCCGCCGCCACCACCACCCACGACCACCACCAGCCGCCGCCGCCACCACCACCCACCACCACCGCCGCCACCACCCACCACCACCAGCCGCCGCCGCCACCACCACCCACCACCACCGCCGCCGCCACCACCCACCACCGCCAGCCGCCACCACTCATCACAGACGCCGCCACCCGCCACCACCGCCAGACACAGCCGCCAGTGTCCGCCACCGCCGCCACTGTCCGCCACCGCCGCCACTGTCCGCCACCGCCGCCACTGTCCGCCACCGCCGCCACTGTCCGCCACCGCCACCACTGTCTGCCACCGCCACCACTGTCCGCCCGCCGCCACCACTGTCCGCCCGCCGCCACCACTGTCCGCCCGCCGCCACCACTGTCCGCCCGCCGCCACCACTGTCCGCCCGCCGCCACCACTGTCCGCCCGCCGCCTCCACTGTCCGCCCGCCGCCTCCACTGTCCGCCCGCCGCCTCCACTGTCCGCCCGCCGCCACCACTGTCCGCCCGCCGCCGCCACTGTTCGCCCGCCGCCGCCACTGTCCGCCCGCCGCCGCCACTGTCCGCCCGCCGCCGCCACTGTCCGCCCGCCGCCGCCACTGTCCGCCCGCCGCCACTGTCCGCCCGCCGCCACTATCCGGCACCGCCGCCACTGTCCGCCCGCCGCCACTGTCCGCCCGCCGCCACTATCCGCCATCGCCGCCACTGTCCGCCCGACGCCACTGTCCGCCCGCCGCCACTATCCGCCACCGCGCCACTGTCCGCCCGCCGCCACTGTCCGCCCGCCGCCACTATCCGCCACCGCCACCACTGTCTGCCACCCGCCACCACTGTCTGCCACCGCCACCACTGTCCGCCCGCGCCACCACTGTCCGCCCGCCGCACCACTGTCCGCCGCCGCCTCCACTGTCCGCCCGCCGCCACACTGTCCGCCCGCCGCACCACTGTCGCCCGCCGCCACCACTGTCCGCCCGCCGCCGCCACTGTCCGCCCGCCGCCGCCACTGTCCGCCCGCCGCCGCCCACTGTCCACACCGCCGCCGCCACTGTCCGCCCCGCCCGCCCCGCCACTGTTCCACCACCGCCGCGCCACTGTCCACCACCGCCGCCAAAGCCGCCACGGTCCGCCCGCCGCCACTATCCGCCACAGCCACCACTGTCCGCCCGCCGCCACTGTCCGCCCGCCGCCACTGTCCGCCCGCCGCCACTATCCGCCACCGCCGCCACTGTCCGCCCGCCGCCACTGTCCGCCCGCCGCCACTATCCGCCACCGCCGCCACTGTCCGCCCGACGCCACTGTCCGCCCGCCGCCCACTATCCGCCACCGCCGCCACTGTCCGCCCGCCGCCACTGTCCGCCCGCTTCCACTATCCGCCACCGCTACCACTGTCCGCTACCGCCACCACTGTCTGCCACCGCCACCACTGTCTGCCACCGCCACCACTGTCCGCCCGCCGCCACCACTGTCCGCCCGCCGCCACCACTGTCCGCCCGCCGCCGCCACTGTCCGCCCGCCGCCGCACTGTCCGCCCGCCGCCGCCACTGTCCGCCCGCCGCCGCCACTGTCCGCCCGCCGCCGCTGCCTCTGTCCGCCCCGCCGCCACTGTCCACCACCGCCGCCGCCACTGTCCACCACCGCCGCCGCCACTGTCCACCACCGCCGCCAAAGGCCGCCCACGGTCCGCCCGCCGCCACTATCCAGCCACAGCCACCACTGTCCGCCGCCGCCACTGTCCGCCCGCCGCCACTGTCCGCCCGCCGCCACTATCCGCACCGTCGCCACTGTCCGCCCGCCGCCACTGTCCGCCCGCCGCCACTATCCTCACCGCCGCCACTGTCCGCCCGACGCCACTGTCGCCCGCCGCCACTATCCGCCACCGCCGCCACTGTCCGCCCGCCGCCACTGTCCGCCCGCTTCCACTATCCGCCACCGCCACCACTGTCCGCTACCGCCACCACTGTCTGCCACCGCCACCACTGTCCGCCCGCCGCCACCACTGTCCGCCCGCCGCCACCACTGTCCGCCCGCCGCCACCACTGTCCGCCCGCCGCCACCACTGTCCCGCCCGCCGCCTCCACTGTCCGCCCGCCGCCACCACTGTCCCGCCGCCGCCGCCACTGTCGCCCCGCCACCGCCACTGTCCGCCCGCCGCCGCCACTGTCCGCCCGCCGCCGCCACTGTCCGCCCGCCGCACTGTCCACCACCGCCGCCAAGCCGCCACGGTCCGCCCGCCGCCACTATCCGCCACAGCCGCCACTATCCGCCACCCGCCGCCACTGTCCGCCGCCGCCATATCCGCCACCGCCGCCACTGTCCGCCCGCCGCCACTATCCGCCACCGCCGCCACTGTCCGCCGCCGCCACTGTCCGCCCGCCGCCGCCACTGTCCGCCCGCCGCCACTGTCCGCCCGCCGCCACTATCCGCCGCCACTGTCCGCCACAGCCGCCACTCTCCGCCGTACAGCCTCCCCTCTCTCCGTTAGTAAATAATTATAATTGTTAGTAAATAATAAAAGAAATATAAATTATTAGATTTTTTTACCCTTCAATTGGTTTTAATATTTAAATTGAAAATAATAATATAATATAAAATATAATAAAAATAATATAATATAAATATAATAAAATAATATAATATAAAATATAATTTAATTTCAAGAAATTTAACTTTAAAACACAAAGATGTGAAAAGGGTTCAGATTATTGGCTCAAACCTTTCATAAGAGATTCATATTGGTATATGAATGGATTATGAATGACTCATGTTAGGAGTGTAAAGTTGCCACAACATCTCAAATTAGTGTTAGATACATATGTCTTGGTTATAAGTTTTGGAAACCTATTTAAGTCCACACACAATATCGTATCTGATACGATAAAACAAACGTTTCCAATACTTTCAAATACTTTCCAGATATGTTGTGGCAACCTAAAATTGTTTGCTGGGATAGGGCCATCCGTACGGCTAAACGTGAATGTTGGGCATCTTATGTCTCAACGATTACGTCCGAAACTTCTCTGGCCCAGATCTGGAAGCGTATCCGCAAGATAGCGGGTAAGTTCGTTCCCGATGTTTCACCGGTCTTTGACCTCCATGATACTCTTGTGGCGGACCCGTTGCAAGTCGCTTCCGAACTGGGTTCCCACTTTTCTTCTGTTAGCTCTGGTCTTCATCTTCCCCAATCTTTCCTTCTTCGTAAACCTGTCCTTGAGTCTCGTCCTTTAGATTTCTGCACTCATCTTCAGCTTCCCTATAATGATCCCTTCTCTCTCTCTGAACTTCGTTCTGCCCTGGCCCTCTGCGGTTCTACGGCGGCGGGCTCCGATGGTATTCATTATGAGATGCTTCGCCATCTCCCTCCGAGCACGTCTCAGTATTTACTGAGTCTGTATAATCGGATCTGGGAGTCGTCGTCAGTCCCTGAGGACTGGCTCGATGCCGTTGTCCTCCCTGTTTGCAAACCGGGGTCTCTGGGTACTTCCCCTAAGGACTTTCGCCCTATTGCTCTCACAAGTTGTGTCTGCAAACTCTTTGAACGTATGGTTAACGTTCGTCTGATGTGGTTCCTGGAACACCATCACCTCCTCTTCCCTTCTCAATTTGGTTTCCGCAAGTGCCGCAGCACGACAGATGTCCTGGTGAACTTGGAGGTCTATATTCGTACTGCTTTTGCTGCGAAGACCTCCGTTGTTGCCGTCCTTTTTGACCTGGAAAAGGCTTACGACACCACTTGGCGTTATCATATCCTATCCCAACTTCATTCTTTTGGCCTTCGTGGTCATCTCCCTCTCTTTCTCCGCAGCTTCCTCTCTCGTCGTTCCTTTCGGGTGCGCCTTAGTACCGCTCTCTCTCCCTCTTTTCAGCAATACGAAGGTGTGCCCCAGGGTAGTGTTCTGAGCACTACTCTTTTTCTGGTTGCCCTCAATGGTCTTCTTTCCTCTCTTCCTTCTGGTGTCTTCTCCGCTCTCTATGTCGATGATCTTACCCTTTGTTGTCAGGGTGATGATTCGCCTCTCCTTCAACTCCGGCTTCAACTTGCAATTGATGCCGTGTCGTCTTGGGCCACAGATCATGGCTTCAAGTTCTCTACTTCTAAGACTTGTGCCATGACTTTTACGCGGAAACGGGTTGTTCTTCGTCCCTCTTTGTCCCTTTATGGTCATCCCCTTGAATACAAAGATTCTGCAAAGCTTTTGGGGTTATTCCTTGACACTCATTGTCTTGGTCTCCCCATATCTCTTACCTCCGTGTTGAGTGCTCTAAGGCCCTTACCCTCCTTCGGGTCTTGTCCCATACTTCTTGGGGGGCAGATAGGCGCGCTCTCCTTGCTTTACATTCCTCTCTCGTCCTGTCTAAGCTCGATTATGGTTGCCCTGCTTACTCGACTGCTTCTCCTTCTACTCTTCGCCGTCTTGATGCTTTGCACCATACTGGGTTGCGCCTCAGTTCTGGTGCCTTTCGTTCGACTCCCATCCTTTGCTTGTATGTTGACACTGGCTTCCTGTCTCTCCAGGACCGCGGTGATCGCTACTGTCTTCGGTATCTTGCGCGGTCCTTGCAACATCCTTCCTCTCGCCTCTGTCGTGCTTTAACTTTTACCCCTCCTGCGGTTCCTGTTCCTCTTCACCACCTCCCTCTTTCTGTCCGGTTATCTCGCCTACAGGATTCTCTTTCCGTTCGTATTTCTGATGTTTCTCCTCGTGTTGTTCCTTCTTTGCCCCCGTGGAGGGTCCCTCTTCCGCGGTTTTGTACATAATTGATCTGTATCACTAAAGCTTTTACCCCTCCTACGGTTCTAAAACGCCTCTTCCTCGAGCACTTTTCTTCTCACTCCCGCTCCGTTTCTGTCTTCACCGATGGGTCTAAGTCAGCGGACGGTGTTGGCTACTCTGTTGTTTTTCCTGATCGCACTTATATGTGTCGCTTGCCTCCGGAGACTAGCATCTTTACAGCGGAACTTTATGCTATTATCTATGCTCTTCATCTCTGCTTTCTCGTTGTCAGTCTTCCTTTGTAGTTGTTGTTGACTCTCGTAGTGCCCTCATGGCTCTCGGGTCCTTTAATCCGGTTCCTCCAGTAGTTGTCGAGATCCAGCATTGGCTGTTTCTCGTTCACAGTAAATTTAAGTCGGTTGAGTTTTGTTGGGTTCCCAGCCATATTGGTGTGTCTTTAAATGAGCGTGCGGATGCTGCCGCCAAGGAAGCTGTCCGCTCTTGTCCCATCTCTCGTAAAGGCATTCCGTATTCCGACTTTTACCCGGTTATCCATTCCTCAGTCCTTACCCATTGGCAGGCTTCTTGGTTGTCTGTTACTGGTAACAAGCTACGTACTCTTAAATGTTGTGTTTCCTCGTGGCCGTCCTCCTTCCACCGTAACCGGCGGTGGGAAACAGTTCTGGCGAGGTTGCGTATTGGCCATACTCGCTTAACCCATGGTCACTTGATGGAGCACCGCCCTGCTCTTTATTGTCCTAGTTGCATTGTCCCTCTTACGGTCGTGCATGTCCTTCTTGAATGTCCTGACTTCCAGGACGAGCGTGAGTCTTGCTTTCCAACCGCCCCTCGCGGTCACCTGTCCCTCGATAGAATTCTTGGTGACTCGGATACTTTTGATATCGTTCGCCTTATGCGTTTTTGTTCTCGTATTGGCATCCTTGGTGATCTTTAGCGCCCTCTGATTATTTTGCGTATTTGATGGTGCTACATAGCCTTCCCGGTTTGGTGCCTTATTTTGATAATTACTTACTTACTTGAAGCATATGGTAGATGATAAAATCCATTCCCGTGCAAGAGGGCCTGTGCAGGTCTTGGTTATGTAGCCTATGGGAGGTCGTGCAAGGGAAGGTAGCTTGCGATTCGGTGAGATGGAACAAGATTGCCAGATTGCTCATGGCGCCCCACAGTTTCTCCGTGTGCGTTTGTCTGAAGTCAGTGACCCATATTCTGTTCATGTGTGCAACTTGTGTGATCTTATTGCTACTGTACGCAACAATGCCTTTGAATGTAAGGGGATGCCGCAATAAAACTCAGATATCCCAGATGCGTCTTCCCTATGTCCCTATGCATGTCAATTACTTTTCCAAGAATTGATTACGATGAACGTTGCTCCCAGGATGATGGTGATGAAGTGAACATGTTTTAATTTTGGAAATACAGTACAGTAAGGCATGGTACAGTACAGTGGTACTGTACACAAAATTATCCAGTACAGTGGTACTGTACACAAAATTATCCAGTACAGTGGTACTGTACACAAAATTATCCAGTACAGTGGTACTGTACACAAAATTATCCAGTACAGTGGTACTGTACACAAAATTATACAGTACAGTGGTACTGTACACAAAATTATACAGTACAGTGGTACTGTACACAAAATTATACAGTACAGTTTGCATATTTTTTAGATTTATGAGAAAAATATTTATTTCAGTGGCTTACGGTATTAAATTTAGCAAACTCTTACATGGTGTTTTCTTTGTAATGGAGTAAAGTACAGTACATCCTTTTGTACATTTTTATACAGAATGGTACTGTACTTGTTTTTGTATTTACTATTTAATATTGGTGTATTGTTCCCTGTATTATTTCATAGGCTTAAGAATATACATCACAATATGATCTTGATCAAGTTTGGGTGATAAGCAGCTTCTTAATGGTGTATGAAAGTCATATGTATGTGTGCACTAATTATTAAAACAGAAAACATTTATCACCTGATGAAGTAATGTAGCTAGTAGGGGGCCTGACAGCTAAGTGGACAGTGGCTCGGGATTCGTAGTCCTGAGGTTCCGGGTTCGATCCGCGGTGGTGGCGGAAACAAATGGGAAGAGTTTCTTTCACCCTGATGCATGTTCACCTAGCAGTAAATAGATACATGGGAGCTAGACAGCTGCTACGGGCGGTTTCCTGGGGATGTGTACCAAATAAAAGAAGCCTGGTCAACGACCGGGCGCTGCTGGGACGCTAAGCCCCGAAATCATCTCAAGATAGATGGGCTGCTTCTCTGCTTTGTGCTGAAATACAGGGTATAAAAATATTCGTATAACTCCTACTATAAAACAGACATCAACCTGTAATCTTGCTCTGCGCCTTTCATGCCAAAACACAATCAAGCACTCCCTTAAACCTCACTGTGTCCGAACACTTCTCTGTTCTATTCCTCGAGATCTACTATCAAATTCATCTCTCTGGGTCCTCAAGATCATGTTAGGTACTCCATGTAATTCCTGTCTGCTGTATCTGAAGTCTTCCTCAATGTCAGTGAAGCTCTCTACACGGCTTCGCACAAAGACATGTAGCTCCCTACACTACTTGAAGATTCACTATGTCCATGAAGTTCACTCCTCACTGGAAGTCCTACTCCACCTTGCAGTTCAGCTCCCACTATGAGTTTCAGCTCACACTTGGAGTTCAGCATACACTCCTCTTCTGGTACGAAGTTCCTTCACTAACTTTCCCACACAAACCTACAAATCCATCGCCATGCCAATATAAAGTGTTTTCCTGACCAATCATAAATAAATATAGTCACATCAAATATACTCCTCCACCCGACATCCTTTCAAACACTAAGGCACCGCCGCGGTGGGGTCCTCCCCCATCGTGGGTGGGTCCACCTGGGAACATATCTTGACGCGTCGCTGGGGGCAGCCTCTCCCGTTGGGATGCTTGGGGCTTCCACCCCTCAGTCATCCACTGACCTCTCGAGAGAGAAGATGTACCACTCCGCCCTCCCTCCAGCTTGTTCTCCAAAATTAAATTTCATATTTCAGCTCAATGACTCAATAAAATTTCAATCCTATATATACGTATGTTCACCATGATTGCTGGGCACACGATCAAACACTGGAAGCTAATCTAACAAACGATTAAACAGGCTTACCGCAGGGATCTATGACGTAGGGGCGCTCAGGCCCTGGCGCTCACACAGGCCGCCCACAAAAGTTGCTTTAAGATTGCTTTACAAGTCTTCTTCTAGTCCTGACTTGAGTACACGGAGTCGCCCAGCAGACTCCACAACAGAAACGCCTGCTTACTTCCTTCCTCTTGAAGAAGCAACAGAATTAGAGTTCCACAAAGGCGCGACCATCACACACTTCCAGGTTGCCTCTAATATATCAAAATCACAGAAAAATGGTGTACTAAATCCCCAACAGCTTCATCACTCTTGCAAACAAGTAACCTCACTCCAGCCCTGACACAGGGAACTATATTCTACCTCCTTCAAGACGATCAACGAAGTATAACGATCTCTGACGACTGCCGTAGCTCAAGTGAGGTCACGACATCCGGCTAGCGTCACGTCACGTCACCGAAGTATTGACATCTCATTTCATGTCACATTGAAATGTTCGTCCGCTGCTCATATTCATAAATTATTCACTGATGTTTATTATATATTTAATATATACATCTTTCCTCTGACCTCTCAATCAGATCCAGACGGCAGAATAACTCTCCCAAGGTAGACTCGTTCTACCAGGCTACATGGGGTCATAACAACAGCTCCATGAGAACATTGTATACAGCACTATGAAAACATTCTAAAAGCACATTGAGAACAATGTAAACAATACTTTCAGAAAATTGTATGCAGTATCTTGAGAATATTGTATACACCACCTTAAAACACTGTATACAACACCTTGAGATCGTTGTATACTGCACCTTGACAATACTGTATACTGCACCTTGACAACACTGTATACAGCACTTTCAGAACATTGTATACACCACCTTGAGAACATTGTATTCAACACCTTGAAAACATTGTATTCAACACCTTGAAAACACATATACCGACCCATGAGAACATTGTATACAGCAACTTGAGAACATTGAATAAAAGACCTTGAGAAAACTGTATGCAGCCCCATTAAAATATTGTATACAGCACGTTGAGAACATTGTATACAGAACTATGAGAACATTATATACAGCACCCCGAGAACATTCTATACAGAATGGTGAGATAAATGTATACGGCACCTTGAGAACATTGTATACAACATTATGAGAACATTGTATACAGCACCACGAGAACAATGTATAGAACACCATGAGAACACTGTATACAGTACCTTGAGAACACTGAATATAGCACCTTGAGTGCATTGTATACAGCACCTGAGAACATTGGAATCAGAGCCTTTTGAACATTGACACATCACCTAGAGAACACTATGCAATACCTTTTTTTCATTTTATATATCATAACATTGTATACAGCACCTTGATGTAGCTGGGCTCAGGGAACGATAATTTACTTTGGTCATGAGGTCTGACAAAGTAAATAGTCCCGTTGCAAGACAAGATCCAGGCAATCGTGGATCACCCAGTACTAACGAGCAAGAAATCTGTGCAGAGGTTTATTGGGATGAGTGCATATTATAGAAGTATTGTAAGAATTTTTCAATTGTGGCTGCACCTATAACTAATCTTCTTAGAAAACAGGTAAAGTTCAAGTGAACACAGAGTGTCAGAACTCTTCAAAAGTTGAAAGGAATTCTCTCAACGTCACCTGTATTAGCCAGTCCACAATTTGACAAGCCATTTGTAATGCATATAGAGGCTTGGGATCTAGGAGCAGGTGCGGTTCTTTTCCAAGTAGGGCCAGATACTTAGAGCAGCACCCTGTATACTATTTTTCTCGTATTTGATAAGGCACAGACAAATTATTCTGTGGTGGAGAAGGAAGCTCTTTGTTTGATTTTGGTAGTTAAGAAGTTTGAAACATAACTGTCAGATAATGAAGTTGTCAAATACCCAGATAATAATCCCCTAACATTCATTAATTCCATGAAATTTAAGAACCAAAGAATTCTTAGGTTGTCCTTGATTTACAAGAGTTCAACACAGTAATTAGACATATCCCAGGAAGGCAAAATGTCATTGCTGATGCCTTATCTAGTGGATTCCCCCATTGCAGTGCCATAATGTGAATTGTTCTATATAGTAGGATTGTTAATATATCATGATAACAATTGATATAGAATTGTCTATATCTTTACCTTTTGGTTAGTTCATGTGCTTAAATTAATTGATTGTTTAATATATTCATTTTGTGTTCTTGGAGTACTCAGCTGTACTCTCATGTAATCAATAAATGAAAATAACCTTCATTAATTTCATTTTTCTTTAAAGACGGGGAGGGATGTTACGAATCCCATAATACTTGATTCAAACAATTATCATGATAAACATATATGTTCAGTTATTTGAAATTAAACATTTTATCCATTTGTTTTCTAATATATATGTTTGAGTTAATTGTAGCATACTGTAGTGTGCTTGTATGAGATATTTTGCTAATGCTATTGCATCTTAATTGAAGTGGGTGAGAGACCGTGGTGTCTCATGTAGGGATGACCATATTTAGGATGTTCCAATGATGCGTGGAGTGTACCCAACATAGCGTCACTGATTCACTCCTATAATTATTCAAGTTATTGTATGTACATTTATTTTATTAACATCTTATTAGTGTTAAATGTATAATAGTGTATTTACAAATATGTTCATGAGCATTACTCTCAGACAGCAGAGTATCTAGAGATTTCATGTGTACCTTAGTTGGTAATGTGTAGTCGCTAAGCCGTGCATGCTCTAGCCGAGCAGTCGAGTGGGTGGAGCTGACTGGAGAGATCTGTGATTTAGTAGATAAGTTTGTTCAGCTGTTTTTGCTTAATGAACATAGCTATGTATCTGGCAGATTTATATTAAGTGTATTCTATTCATTTAAGTTTTTAAAATAGTATCAGTGCTTATATATAATTATATTGTGTTATTTGAATCTGGTTCAATAATATTTCTGGCTGCCTGTATTTCATTTATATGTTACTTTGTTACCCTTACTTTAAGTATATTGCTTTGCATATTAAGCGGTTGACTTTGTTTTTATCCTAGACAATTGTAGTTGGCAAGGCCGCATTTATATCTATTTCACAACTGCAACAGCAGAGAAACATACCCAGAGGACATGGGTCATAACACAGACCCCTACGATCTGGCCCTGAAGGACCCGTCCACAGCACTAATTACTCCAGACCTCTACCATCTGGCCCTGAAGGACCCGTCCACAGCACTAATATTACTCCAGACCTCTACCATCTGGCCCTGAAGGACCCGTCCACAGCACTAATATTACACCAGACCTCTACCATCTGGCCCTGAAGGACCCGTCCACAGCACTAATATTACTCCAGACCTCTACTATCTGGCCCTGAAGGACCCGTCCACAGCACTAATATTACTCCAGACCTCTACCATCTGGCCCTGAAGGACCCGTCCACAGCACTAATATTACTCCAGACCTCTACCATCTGGCCCTGAAGGATCCGTCCACAGCACTAATATTACTCCAGACCTCTACCATCTGGCCCTGAAGGACCCGTCAAAAGCACTAATATTACTCCAGACCTCTACCATCTGGCCCTGAAGGACCCGTGCACAGCACTAATATTACTAGGGAGCCGGTCGGCCGAGCGGACAGCACGCTGGACTTGTGATCCTGTGGTCCCGGGTTTGATTCCGGGCGCCGGAGAGAAACAATGGGCAGAGTTTCTTTCACCCTATGCCCCTGTTACCTAGCAGTAAAATAGGTACCTGGGTGTTAGTCAGCTGTCACGGGCTGCTTCCTGGGGGTGGAGGCCTGGTCGAGGACCGGGCCGTGGGGACACTAAAGCCCCGAAATCATCTCAAGATAACCTCAAGATACTCCAGACCTCTACCATCTGGCCCTGAAGGACGCGTCCACAGCACTAATCTATCTGCAAAATTAGTTCAGGAATCTGTTCACCAGATGATTGACGGTTGAGATGTGGGGACTGTTACGAATCTTACTAGGATTCTAACATTACTCCTGATGCTTATATACTTTATTGTCTTGTTCTATAATTAATATAGTATCCAGTTGTATGATGATAGAATATGGTATGTTAATTAGTGTAGCAGGCTGTAGTGTGCCTGAGTTCCATTATATTGTATGAGGCTTTTTTGTGTAAGTATTTTCATGTTGGTTTCTCCGTGTGGGGGGATGACCATATTTGAATGTGGCCAGTGTGGGAACATGATGTCAAGCGAGTGGTTATAGTTCAACCTTGATTAATTCTTATTATTGTTTGCCAGTAAATTATATTGAGCAATGTAACAGTATTTAATACTATTAAGAATAATAATGATTTGAATATTAGTACTACATTTTGTTAGTTGAATTTCCACAATAATTTATGTGGATGTTTAGTTGATATTGTGGTAGGACGCCTGCCCTGGGAACAGACGCTTGGTCAGAGGCGTGGCAGCATTGGTCGAGAGGAGACATGTTTTTAAGTTAAGTCAGTGGTTACTGTTATTTTAGCTAGATACTCGGTTAATTCTCTGGTTAGATGATTGTGCATTATCTCATTGATTAATTGTGCTGGTGATATTAGTCATTGCTCAATAAGGATTTTTATTTATATTATTGCATGCTAAAGAATATTTCTGGCTATTATATTTACCATTTAATTGTTATGTTTGTCACCCTTAGAGTAGATACATTGTTTTCCCAATTTATGCAGTGTTATTTCTGTACCCCTAGACACCTGTTGGCAAGACCGATATAATATATATTGATCACTGCTGGAAAAGAACCGTACTACGTCTCAAGGGTTGTAACAAATGAGGGCCACTGTCTGGGATATGAAAGATTAATTCCCTGTAATGTTTGTACAATTGACAGTGTTAATTATTAATAGCAATTGCCTTCCTAGGTACTCTGTGATTATCTAGTGACACCTAAACAAGTCTGCGAAATTATCTGTTCAATCTGAGCTGGTGTGAAAACTTCTCAACGCTTCACGATTTGAGGTAAGTGTTCAGCTTGTGCCAGGGGCCAAGCATAATTTTCAGTGTTGTTTCAAGTGTTGAGTTGTGATAATTGAGCCAACCATGGAGGATCAGGTTGCTGCGCTGGTGGAACAGCCAAATTTTAGTAAAATTAAAGACTTAAAGAAGTCTGGTTTGTTGGTTCTGGCTGATAAATTGAACCTAGCAGTTTCCAGTAAAATGTTGAAGGCTCAAGTGTTAAGAGTTATTGTCACACACTTGGTGGAGGAGGAGAGACTTGATGAAGAGTGTTTAGGAGAGTTAGAAGAAGAGTCAAGTGACAAGGTGGCAATCTTAAAGTTGGAGTTGGAGACTAAATTAGAAATGGCTAGACTAGAAGCAGACAAGCAGAAGTTTGAGTTGCAGAACCAGCAAAAACAACTTGAGTTGGAGACAAAGCAACAGATGTTGGAGGCTCAGTTACAACTAGCAGAGCAACAAACTTAACAAACCGAGGAGCAGACTAGACAATTAGAAATTCAGCAGATTATGGCTGAAAATAATAACAGGTTGGAACAGCAGAGAAATGCAGCAGGGCAAGGTAACACTAGTAATAATCCAGAGAGTACAAATAGTTCTTCCAAGTACAGTAAACATATAGAATTACCTAAGTTTAATGAAGAAGATCCAGAAATATTTTCTTGCATTTTAAGAAATTATCAGTCGGCATGAACTAGCCTGTAGATCAATGGGTTAGCATTTTACAAGGGCAATTTAAGGGTAAAGCTCAAGAGGTATTAGCATCTTTGCCTGCTGAGAATTCTTTCGATTTTAAATTTGTTCAACAAAGTATTTTAAATGCCTACCAGCAGATCCCAGAGGCACATAGAATAAAATTCAGAAGTTTAAAAAGAGCACATGACCAGACTATTTCTGACTTTGTAAGGGTAAAATTAAATCACTTTGACAGATGGATTAAAGCACTTAATATTACAGAGTTTGAGACTTTGAGAGACCTCATAGTAACTGAAGAAATAGTGGGATGTCTACCAGAGAAATTAGCTTTGTTTATGGCTGAAAATAAACAAACCACTGATCTTATAAAACTAGCCAAGCTAGCTGATGAGCATGAATTACTTACTAAAGTGCCTTTTAGAGCACCAATTAATCATTTTAATGCTAAAACTAATCATTATGCTCCTAAAAATCATATTTTCCAGACCCGACCAGCTACCTCACCTTATCCCCTTAACCCTTCTCCTGTAAAACCTAAATCTGAGAAACAACAGACAGGGTTGTCACCCTCAAGTAATGTAGTGATTAAACCTGCAGTTGGTTCGGTTGTTACGACCACTGACAGATATTGCACGCATTGCAGGAGAAGAGGTCATGTGGTAAATTCAACCCGTTCTCGCAAATTTAATAAGTCAATATTGACTTATTAAATATGTGCATAGGTGACATACTTAACATAATAGATACCCTTAAAACGATTCATAGAAAACTCCGACCTTACCTAACCTTGTTAGTATCTTAAGATAAGCATCTTATTGCTTCGTAATTACAATTATTACCTAACCTATAATAGGTATAGGTTAAGTAATAATTGTAATTACGAAGCAATAAGATGCTTATCTTAAGATACTAACAAGGTTAAGTAAGGTCGGTGTTTTCTATGAATCTTTTTAGGGGTATATATTATGTTTAGTATATCACCTATGCACGTAGTTAATAAGTCAATATTGACTTTACGAATTTGCGAGAACGGGTTGCATGTCCAAGTGGATGACTAATTTTGAACCATACCTACATTCGGGTACCTTATTATGTACTAGTGGAACCTGGAAACCAGTTCAGTTGTTAAGGTACACTGGTGCTTCCCAGTCTTTTATTTCTCGCCGTGTTCTTACTGATGTTAGCACAGAAGACACTGGAGAGGTAGTGTTATTGCAGGGACTTGGAGGGCATATCCAGCGTGTACCATTAATTAAGGTTAACTTGAATTCTTCTATTACACCAGGTTGGTGCACTGTAGCAGTCAGTGAGCAGTTGCCCATTCCTGGGATTAATATCATTGTAGGTAATGATTTGACAAGTGTCAAGTTAGTGGGACCGATTGTCCTGTTTTGTTTACTAAACCTAGTGCAGTACTGGCTCAACCAGATGCGGATGATGGTGTCATTTATCCAGCCTGTGTTGTGACCAGATTAATGGGTAAGTCGCCGTGGTGTACGGCCATGGTGTATGAGTTGCCATAGTGTATGTGTGGCCATGGTGTATGTGTGGCCATGGTATATGTGTGGCCATGGTGCATGTGTTGCCATGGTGCATGTGTTGCCATGGTGTATGTGTGGTCATGGTGTATGTGTGGCCATGGTGTATGTGTGGCCATGGTTTATGTGTTGCCATGGTGTATGTGTGTGGCCATGGTGTATGTGTGGCCATGGTGCAAGTGTGGCCATGGTTTATGTGTTTCCATGGTGTATATGTGGCCAAGGTATATGTGTGGCCAAGGTATGTGTGGCCATGATATATGGTGGCCAAGGTAAATGTGTGGCCATG
Source organism: Procambarus clarkii (assembly GCF_040958095.1). NCBI lineage: Eukaryota > Metazoa > Arthropoda > Malacostraca > Decapoda > Cambaridae > Procambarus > Procambarus clarkii. The sequence continues at coordinate 10,918,914 of NC_091160.1, read as the reverse complement.
GTATATGTGTGGCCATGGTATATGATGGGCAAGGTATATGTGTGGCCAAAGTATATGTGTGGCCATGGTGTATGGTGGCCAAGGTATATGTGTGGCCAAGGTATATGTGTGGCCAAGGTATATTTGTGACCATGGTATATTGTGGCCAAGGTATATGTGTGGCCAAGGTATATGTGTGACCATACTATATGGTGGCCAAGGTATATGTGTGGCCAAACTATATGTGGGCCATGGTGTATGTGTGGCCAAGGTATATGTATGACCATGGTATATGTATGCCCATGGTATATGTGTAGATATGGTATATGTGTAACCATGGTATATGGTGGCTGTTATATATTTGTGGGCTGCTATGGGGGATCTAGTATTATGGAGCAGGGTCAGCAGTTAGAATCAAGGTGTAACAGGGTAGTGACACAATTAGGCCTGGCCCCAAGGAACATGGGTTCCTGTTTATACTTTAAGGTTTTACAACAGTTCCGTCGTCTGGGATACAATCAATTACGCCACTACAACAGGAGTAATGGATACACCTCAAAAATTACTTATTTATTAAACCCTCTTAAAAACCCCCCATATACATTCACACCAATGACAATAATTACTTTACCACACTATCTTACATTAACTACCTTGGTCCACATAGGCAGGATACAAGGCTTACACTTGGGACAAGCTAGGGTAAAGTCTACTAGGCAAGGGACACTAGCAAGTACTCTAGGTAGCTTGGTACCACTGGAGAAGCACGTGGTTCCACTGAATCCCCTTTAGAGTAAATTAGCAATATAAACACTAGCGATACCCTATACACATTACTACACACTTATGCCAGAAAACGAGAATGCAGCACTACTTAGCTTTGTAAACTAGACACAGGATAAGGTAAGGGAGAGAAGTAGGAGGAAGGGGAGAGGGATGCAGAGCAACACAGTAGAGTTGTTGACACCACGCTGCTAGCCAGAGAAGAGCCCTTCAGCCTCCAGTCCCAGAGCTCCCGAGGTGTGTGGTGCCAGGAAGAGCCTAATTGATCGTGCAGCTTATACACATTACAAATTTTCACCGATGTACAATATTGTTTACTTTACTCGTTCTATGAATAGTTAATAATTACTACAATGTTATACTTAATCCACAACAAGCTCAAGAGTCTGAATGATCTGTGAGAAACAAGATTCGTCTTACGTCTGGCAAGGAAGATAGGAATGCACATCGACAAGCGCACAAAATAACGAAAGGTAAATTATTGAGCTAAATATGACCTCTGGTTTCCACTGAAGAACCCAGGGTCGTAACAGTGGCCATGGTATATGTGTGGCCATGGTATATGTGTGGCCATGGTATATGTGTGGCCATGGTATATGGTGGCCATTGTATATGTGTGGCCATGCTTTATGTGTGACCATGGTATATGTGTAGATATGGTATATGTGTGGCCATGGTATATGGTGGTCATGGTATATGTGTGGCCATGGTATAGGGTGGTCATGGTATATGTGTGGCCATAGTAAGTGTGTAGTATAGTGTGGCCATGGTATATGTATAGCCATGGTGTATGATGGCCATGGTATATGTGAGGCAATTGTATATGTATGGGCATGGTATATGTGTGCCATGTTATAGTGTGGCCATGCTATATGTGTGGCCATGGTATGTGTGTGTCCATGGTATATGTGTGGCTATGGAATATGTGTGGCCATGGTATATGTGTGGCCATGGTATATGTGGATAAGGTATATGTGGCCATGGTATATGTGTGTCCATGGTACATGTGTGGCCATAGTGTATGTGTTGCCATGGGGTATGTGTGGCTATGGTATATGGTGGCCATGGTATATGTGTGACCATAGTATATGTGTGGCCATGGTATATGTGGGTCATAGTATGTGTGGCCATGGTATATGTGTGGCAATAGTATGTGTGTGGCTATGGTATATATGTGGCTATTATATGTGTGACCATGGTACATGTGTGGCCATGGTGTATGTGATGCCATGGTGTATGTGATGCCATGGTGTATGTGTGACTATGGGGTATGTGTGAGTAGTGTAAAGTGCGACTACGGCGACGCGCGCCACCTGCCCAGGTGGCACTCTTGAGTGCCAGCTGAGCAGGTGTCGCGCGTCGTCGTAGTTGCAGCGCGTCGTTGTAGTCGCAGAGGGTTTTTGGGGGATTTTTCTGGAAGTTTGGGCGTGTTTCGGACGCGTGTGAGGGTCTGGTGTTATGGTATGTGGTCAGGAACGAGGGGAGATCATGTTGTTGGATGCCAGGTGGTGCGCGTCGTCGTAGTCGCAGCGCATCGCTGTAGTCCTCAAGGGTTTTGGGGGGGAATTTCCCGGAAGTTTGGTGCGTGTCGGAGGTAATTGGAGCGCGCGGTTCTAGTCCTCGGGGTTTTGGGGTGGTTTTCTGTGTGTTTGGGTGGTGAAAGAGGGAAGCCATGTTCTTGTTGGGATGTGTGAGAGTATGTGGTAGAGTAAGAAAATAGAAGGATAAGAGTGGAATATGAGGAAGGAGTAAATGAATATGTATGTGTTTTTTGCGTAGACTTAATCCTGTGTGAGGATAATAATTTTGATGATCGTGAGATTGAGTGTAGATTAGAGGAGTGCCAACATAGTCTGTTATGTTGTTTGGGTGGGGAGGGGTAGGGGAGGGAGGGAGGGTGGGAAGGGTGAGTGGAGCTCCCCCTCGTCGTCGTGAGACTGCTCTGGGTCATTTTGCGGTTAGACAAACCATTAACTCCCCTACAGGAAGCCCTAAGTGTGAGAGGATGAGAGAGTAGAGTCCAGCAGGAGGGATGTGTACCATTACCCTTAAGCGTTTTTCAATGTCCGCGGAGGGGTGTGCGTACGGGTCACGGGTTAGAGGCTGACTGAAAGACTTTTCCAAG
>NC_091160.1:10771027-10913527 GCF_040958095.1 Procambarus clarkii | reverse complement strand
ACACAATGTAACGCAACGTAACGTAACGCAAATCAACTTTTTGCAGTCCAAAATGACATTTTGAAACGGAAAGTGGGGGTTAGCCCATCTCCATTACATCTCTTGCCATATAAATAATTGATGTATACCCCTTTTAGCCCTCTGTAACACAATGTAACACAACGTAACGTAACGCAAATCAACTTTTTGCAGTCCAAAATGTCATTTTAAAATGAAAGTATGACTTACCACATCTCTTACCATATAATATTATCCTCTACCAGTTTTAGCCCACTAACACAATGTAACATAACGCAAATCAACTTTTACAGCCCAAAATGACATTTTTAAATAAAGTAGGACTTAGTCCATCTCCATTACATCTCCTTCCATATGAATATTACGGTCTACCAGTTTTAGCCCTCTGTAACACAATGTAACGGAACGGGGAAAATCAACTTTGTCAGATGAGCAAATAACATTATTGAAAATGTCATCCATGTTTAGCCATTACATCTAAACACAAGAATAATATTACCGCTTTCTTGAGAAACTTATATGTGGAGATCATATCTCCAGAGTCCACACAATAAGCCACACATCACACATCTTCTGTTTTCAAATCGCAGCTCGCATCTAATTTAATGTTATTTTTTGCAGAAACTACGTTTTTGAGAATATACTCAATGTCGGCAATTACTATTCGTATCATCATCAATCTCCTTTCAGTCAACAAATTCACATTTCATATCGCGTGTGTAGATTAGAGAGAGAGAGAGAGAGAGAGAGAGAAGGCAAACATAGCTTGCAGCTAGTCAAAACTTTTCATAACAGATATGATTTCACTGAGTTTTCAACCATTGCCAGTTTTTCAATGTTTCTCTTCACTCGTGCTAAGTGAGTCAGACAAAAATGTGACATTTCATTTCATTATTAGCCATGCAATATGCTATTAGCTAGATAGTCAAAACATATAACAAGCATTATTTCACAGGAATTTTTTCTAGCAAATATTCTTCCTTTAAGCAGTTCAACACATCAAACACCAGCAGTCCGCGAAATTCCTTTAGTCAATAATCATCCTTTACAGTATTTCTTGACTAAAATAGCACTCCAAAACATAAGTGGTCATTTTTATTCTCACTGTCACACTATAGTCAATAATTTGTTTCGCAGAGTGACAAGTTATGCATAGTGACGAGATTTCACGATGTGCATAGTTTAAGAGAGTTCACACTGTATTAATTACAGTCATGGTTATCTTATGTTATGTTTATGAAGATCATCACTTCTTATTTTATAATTTTTCGTGTCCCACAGCTTTGCAGTCTTCTCATATTCTTTTTCAAATAAAGTTTGCTTACTGTTTTCCAGTAGATCGGCTTCACATTACATATATTAATCAATTTTCGAATTCAGTTCAGTTTCTTTCAATATCGCAGCTTTGTTGTCCCCTGCCTGTATCTAGTTCAAGACCTCTTATTATCAATGTCTTTAATACGGTTATCATCAACCACGTATTGGATGTCTCTGACATTCAGTTATCAACGTAGTATGTGTTTAATGAACGTGAGAATCACTTCATGTGCGCTCATTTTAGTTTAGTTTAAAGTTTTCCATCTTGAATTAATACTACTATTGAATAGCTCTGACATTCAGTTACCATCTCAGTAAGTGAAAATCTCTTCATGTAAGCTCATTTTTAGTTTAGGATAGGGTTTTTCCATCGTGAAATACTATTATCAGTAACCAGGTATTGGATGACACTACCATTCAGTTTACATCTCAGTAACTGTTTACTGAACATTGCTATCCATCCATGCAACCTCATTTTTTTAGTTTAAAGTTTCTACATCGTAAATAAAAATAAAATATTACTATCACAAACCTTGTATTGGCCAGCTCTGGCATTCAGTTTACATCTCAGTAAGTGTTTACTGAATGCAAAATCGCTACATGTGAGGTCATAAGGTTTTCTCATCGTGAAATACTATTATCAGTAACCAGGTAATGGATGACACTACCATTCAGTTTACATCTCAGTAACTGTTTACTGAACATTGTTATCCATCCATGCAACCACATTTTTTTAGTTTAAAGTTTCTACATCGTAAAAAATAAAATATTACTATCACCAGCCATGTATCGGTAGCTCAACCATTCAGTTTACAGCTCAGTAACTGTTTACTGAACATAGACATCCATCCATGCGAGCTCATTTTTTTAGTTTAAAGTTTCTACATCGTAAAAAATCAAATATTACTATCACAATCTATGTATTGGGTGGGTCAACCATCCAGTTTACATCTCAGTAATAGTTTACTGAACATAGATATCCCACCATGTGACCTCATTTTTTTTTAGTTTAAAGTTTCTCCATCGTAAATAAAAAATATATTACTATCACAAACCTTGTATTGGCCAGCTCCGGCATTCAGTTTACAACTCAGTAAGTGTTTACTGAATGCAAATCGCTACATGCATGCTCATTTAGTTTAAAGTTTCTCAATCCTAAAATATTACTATCATCATCAACCATACTATCATCAACATCGTATTGGGCTGTCGGTCATTCAGTTATCCACTCGGTGAGTGTTTCCTGAACGTCGAAATCATTTCCTGTGCGCCCATTTTTTACTTGAACCCGTCTCCACTCCAAACCAGTCAGGACCTGCGGTCCTGTCTCGGACCGCAGGTCCGGTTTGGAGTGGGCTAAAACTGGTAGACCGTAATATTCATATGGAAGGAGATGTAATGGAGATGGACTAAGTCCTACTTTATTTAAAAATGTCATTTTGGGCTGTAAAAGTTGATTTGCGTTACGTTACATTGTGTTAGAGGGCTAAAACTGGTAGAGGATAATATTATATGGTAAGAGATGTGGTAAGTCATACTTTCATTTTAAAATGACATTTTGGACTGCAAAAAGTTGATTTGCGTTACGTTACGTTGCGTTACATTGTGTTACAGAGGGCTAAAAGGGGTAGAGGCCAATATTTTATGTGGTGAGAGATGTAATGGAGATATTGTGTTTGGCTAAATGGTGTTCACATTTCAATAATGATATTCGGACAACAGCCAGAAAGTTGATCTCCACGTTACTTAATGATGATATAATGCGATGCAATCGTGTGCTAATATTTTATTTGTGTTAGAATGTAAGGGCTATAGGAGTTTGTCTAGACTTGCATACATTTTCAAACGCTATTTATGTAGGCAGTAGAAAGACTGGTTTCCATTACGCTACATTGACTGTGTTACAAGAACTGAAAATAGGCATAGTCAAGAGCTAATTCACTACCGACTCACCGGTCTTATTCTCATCGATTGGTGTTTACATTGGATGATGTAGGTCTTAAGAGACAGCCTTGAACTCGGGGATAATGAACAACTCAATTTAATAATAGTATCAAGACTGTGTTTTTCCATATTATCGTATATATGCTTACTTTGCTTGGAATTTGTATGTGTGGAACAAAATATTTTATTGTGTTTGGATGTAATGGCTAAACATGGTTTTACATTTCATTATTCAGCCATCGACAGAACGTTGCTCGTTACTCTTAAAATGTTATTTGTTAACCCAGAGCTATTTCACTATCATCTCATCCGGACTGTTTACTTTGGATAATGTAGGTCTTAAGAGAGAGAGAGAGAGTGTGTTGAACTCGGGATAATGAACAAGTCAATTTAATAATAGTAACAAGATTGTGTTTTTCCATATTATCGTATATATGATTACTTTGCTTGCAAGATTGTGTTTTCCATATTACCGTATATATGCTTACTTTGCTTGGATTTGTATGTGTGGAACAAAAATATTTTATTGTGTTTGGATGTAATGGCTAAACATGGTTTTACATTTCATTATTCAGACATCGACAAAACGTTGCTCGTTACTCTTAAAATGTTATTTGGGCAAAGAACGAAGTTAGTATATTGTCCACGTTACATTAATGATATTTGAGCAAAGAACGATGTCATCATGTTGGTCGTGTTACCTTACAAGGTTATGCATGTATATCCCACGCAGTTGTGTTTACATCAAATTAAGATTTGTTATAATAATAAGATTGAAGACCAGCTTATGACTGGATATTCTTAAAAAATGCTATTTGAGCAAAGAATGGTGATACTAAGGCTTAGCACAGAACACTTGGTCTGGGAAGGGAGCAGTGATGGTTTGGCCATGGAGGGGGGGGGGGTAGGGGTATGGGTTTGGTGGGGGGGGGTGGACGGGGAGAGGGTAAGGCCGGCCCGTTACATCCTCCATCTCACTACACCTCAAACCAGCACGAAGGTTGGACCTCGGCGAGAGGGGCTGCCGGTTCATTCATTCAGGAGTCTTGCTATGATAACGCCAGATGTGTGATACAACCTCTGCACAACAGTAATGGATGTAGGAAGAAGAGGTGATGGAGATTGAGTAAACATGCATACATTTCAATGATCACAGTTAACACGAACAATTTGTAGGTAGAGATCACGTCTTCGTGGCGATGTGTTGACTTATATTGAATTTTGTAACTAGCTCGTCATGATTGTAACTTGCTTAGCTAAAAATGAATTGTTGGGCTTCAGTCCTGACTCCTTTATGCGTCTCTGCAAGCCTTTACTGCCCTTATGACTGCCTTGTGTGAGATTGGACTGTTTAGCAACACGTATGTATTCTTGACACACTATGCAACCCCGCATATAATGTAGATATATATATATATATATATATATATATATAATATATATATATATATAATATATATATATAGAGAGAGAGAGAGAGAGAGAGAGAGAGAGAGAGAGAGAGAGAGAGAGAGAGATAGAGAGACACAGAGAGAGAGAGAGACACACAGAGAGAGAGAGAGACACAGAGAGAGAGAGAGAGAGAGAGAGAGAGGAGAGAGAGAGAGAGAGAGAGAGAGAGAGAGAGAGAAGAGAGAGAGAGAGGAGAGACAGAGAGAGAGAGAGAGACAGAGAGAGAGAGAGAGAGAGAGAGAGAGAGAGAGACAAGAGAGAGAGAGAGAGAGAGAGAGAGAGAGAGAGAGAGAGACAGAGAGAGAGAGAGAGAGACAGAGAGAGAGAGAGAGACAGAGAGAGAGACAGAGACAGAGACAGAGACAGAGAGACAGAGAGAGACAGAGACAGAGACGAGACAGAGAGAGACAGAGAGAGAGACAGAGAGAGAGAGAGAGACAGAGAGACAGAGAGAGATGGACCGTAGCGAAACGCAGTGGGTAATGGATGCCCCAACCACTTCCGCCGTGTCTGAGGAGATATAACCAAGCTACTTGGAAAAGTCTTTCAGTCAGCCTAACCCGTGACCCGTACGCACACCCCTCCGCGGACATTGAAAAACGCTTAAGGGTAATGGTACACATCCCTCCTGCTGGACTCTACTCTCTCATCCTCTCACACTTAGGGCTTCCTGTAGGGGGAGTTAATGGTTTGTCTAACCGCAAAATGACCCAGAGCAGTCTCACGACGACGAGGGGGAGCTCCACTCACCCTTCCCCCCTCCCTCCCTCCCCTACCCCTCCCCCCCAAACAACATAACAGACTATGTTGGCACTCCTCTAATCTACACTCAATCTCACGATCATCAAAATTATTATCCTCACACAGGATTAAGTCTACGCAAAAACAACACATACATATTCATTTACTCCTTCCTCCATATTCCACTCTTATCCTTCTATTTTCTTACTCTACCACATACTCTCACACATCCCAACAAGAACATGGCTTCCCTCTTTCACCACCCAAACACACAGAAAACCACCCCAAAACCCCGAGGACTAGAACCGCGCGCTCCAATTACCTCCGACACGCGCCAAACTTCCGGGAAATTCCCCCCCAAAATCCTTGAGGACTACAGCGACGCGCTGCGACTACGACGACGCGCACCACCTGGCATCCAAAAACATGATCTCCCCTCGTTCCTGACCACATACCATAAACACCAGACGCTCACACGCGTCCGAAACACGCCAAACTTCCAGGAAAATCCCCCCAAAAAACCCTCTGCGACTACGACGACGCGCGACACCTGCCTCAGCTGGCACTCAAGAGTGCCACCTGGGCAGGTGGCGTGCGTCGCCGTAGTCGCACTTTACACTACTTGTGTGGCTATGGTATATGGTGACCATGGTATATGGTGGCCATGGTATATGTGTGGCTATGGTATATGTGTTGCCATGGTATATGTGTGGCCATGGTATAAGTGTGGCTATACCATACGTGTGGCCATGGTATATGGTGGCAATGGTATATGTGTGGCCAAGGTATATGTGTGGCTATGGTGTATGTGTGGCAATGGTGTATGTGTTGCCATGGTATATGTGTGGCCAAAGTATATGTGTGGCATGGTATATGTGTGGAATGGTATATGTGCGGCCAAGGTATACGTGTGGCCATGGTGTATGTGTGGCAATGGTGTATGTTGTGGCAATGGTATATGTCTGGGCATGGTATATGGTGGCCAGGATATATATATATTTTTTTTTTTTTTTTGAGATATATACATGAGTTGTTACATTCCTGTACAGCCACTAGTACGCGTAGCGTTCGGGCAGGTCCCTGGAATACGATCCCCGCCGCGAAGAATCGTTGTTACAACCAAGTACACATTTTACTGTTGAGTTAAACAGAGGCTACAGTTAAGGATTGTAAATCCTTAACTGTAGCCCAGTAAATCCTCCCCGGCCAGGATACGAACCTAGGACAAAGCGCTCGCGGAACGCCAGAGTGTCTTACCACTACACCACGGAGACTGCAATGTGTGGCTATGGCTATAGCTATGCCATACGTGTAGCCATGGTATATTGTGGCAATGGTATATGTGTGGCAATGGTATATATGTGGCCATGGCATATGTGTGGCCATGGTAATATTATGGCCATGGTATATGTTTGGCCAAGGTACATGTGTGGCCATTGTGTATGAGTTGCCATAGTGTCTGTTTGGCCATGGTGTATGTGTTGCCATGGTGTATGTGTGGTAATGGTGTATGTGTGACCATGGTGTATGTGTTGACATGATGTATGTGTGGTCATGGTGTATGTGTGGATATGGTGTATGTGTGGCCATGGTGCATGTGTGGCCATGGTGAATGAGTTGTCATAGTGTATGTGTGACCATGGTGTATGTGTGGCCATGATATATGTGTTGCCATGGTAAATGTGTGGCCATGGTATATATGTGGCCATGGTGTATGTGCTGCCTTGGTGTATTTGTGATCATGGTGTATGTGTTACCATGGTGTATGTGTGGCCATGGTATATGTGTGGCCATGGTGTATGTGTTGCCATGGTGTATGGGTGGTCAAAGTGTGTGTCGCTGTGGTGTACGGCAATGGTGTATGAGTTGCCATAGTGTATGTGTGGTCATAGTGTATGTTTGGCCATGGTATATGGTGGTCATGGTATATGTGTGGCCATGGTATATGTGTGACCATAGTAAGTGTGTGGCCATGGTATATGTATAGCCATGGTGGTATGGTTGCCATGGTATATGTGAGGCAATTGTATATGTGTGGGCATGGAATATGTGTGGCCATGTTATATGTGTGGCCATGCTATATGTGTGGGCAATGGTATGTGTGTGTCCCATGGTATATGTGTGGCTATTGAATATGTATGGTCATGTGGCCATATCAAATGATATGGTGGAAGTGCTGATAGTCAAAATAGAGATCCTAAATGTAGTTGTTGTCCTTGTATATAAGTCGCCGGAGGCAAACCCTCAGCAGTTTAAAGACCAACTAATGAAAATAGAGCACTGCTTGGAAAAACCTCGCAAATCCAGCTCCGGACATCATCCTGCTTGGGGACTTTCAACCTACGACACCTGAAATGGAAGCACCTGGCTAATACAGTAATATCAGAAAGAATACCAGGAAGTAGCTTAAATGAACAGGGCACATGCAAATGACCTGCTACGGATGTGCGATAGGTTTGCCTTAAACCTGGAAATAGTAGAACCAACTAGGAAGGAGAACACGCTGGACCTCATTTTCACTAATAATGATGAGTTGATCAAGAACATAATGATTACAAATACCTGTTACTCAGATCACAACTTAATTGAAGTTATGACAACCATGGGGAATGGACCTTCAAAACCAGTCCAGATTCCCGGTGGAGGAGATTTCAGCAAATTCAACTTCAATAATAAACAGATAAACTGGGAGCAAATAAACCAGGACTTCACAGAAATAAACTGGGAAGAACAGCTAGAAAATGCAAACCTGAACCAGTGCCTGGAAAAAATAAGCTCAGTAGCACTAGAAATATGTTCAAACCGCATACCTCTAAGAAAAAAGAGAAAGAGATGCAGATTGGAACGGGAACGTCGTTCCCTATATAGGCGAAGAAAACGAATCGCGGAACAACTTGAGAGTCGCACCCTATCTCAAGAACGGCGAAGAAGTTTAGGTAGAGAAATAGAAACTATTGTACTCAAGCTACAAGAATCATACAAAACCCAGGAGAGGCAAAGAGAGCAAAAGGCCATCAGTGAAATAGAGAGAAATCCGAAATATTGTTTCTCCTATGATCCTATGCAAAATCAAGATCAAAAACCACATCTAGTATCGGGCCCCTGCGAAAGGGAGATGGAACTTTCACCGATGACAACAAAGAAATGAGCGAGTTACTGAGGAAGCAGTACGACTCTGTTTTCAGCGAGCCATTAAATGCACTAAGATTTATAACCCAAATGAATTTTTCATGGATATGATACCAACATCAAATCATATATCAAACGTCGCCCTATCCCCACTAGATTTTGAAGAAGCCATAAACAGTATGCCTATTGCACCAGGCCCGGATTCTTGGAACTCCATATTCATCAAGAACTGTAAAAAACCACTATCGCAGGCCCTTCACATTCTGTGGAGACAAAGCCTAGATACTGGCGTTATCCCTGACATACTAAAAACAGCAGAGATAGCACCACTCCATAAAGGAGGAAATAAGGCAGAGGCAAAAAAATTACAGGCCGATAGCACTAACATCGCACATCATAAAAAATTTTGAGAGAGTGCTAAGAAGTAAGATCACAAAATACATGGAATCACAGCATCTCCATAACCCCGGACAACATGGTTTCAGAACAAGGCGCTCTTGCCTGTCGCAGTTGCTGGACCACTATGATATGGCATTAGATGCTATGGAAGACAAACAAAATGCTGATGTAATTTACACAGATTTCGCAAAAGCCTTTGATAAATGTGACCATGGTGTTATTGCACATAAATGCGTTCAAAAGGAATACCGGGAAAATAGGCAGATGGATCTACAATTTCCTGACTAACTGAACCCAATGTGTAATAGTCAACAAAATAAATCCAGCCCATCAACCATGAAGAGCTCAGTCCCCCAGGGTACTGTGCTTGCTCCAGTACTTTTTTCTCATCCTCATATCGGACATAGATAAGAACACAACATATAGCACTGTATCATCCTTTGCAGATGACACTAGGATTTTCATGAGAGTTGGCAACATAGAGGACACGGCAAACCTCCAATCAGATGTAGATCAGGTCTTTCTATGGGCTACAGAAAATAATATGGTGTTTAACAAGGATAAGTTCCAGCTCATGCGCTACGGAAAATTGAAAATATAAAAACAGAAACCACGTACAAAACTCAGGCAAATCATAACATAGAACGAAAGGCAATGTAAAGGATCTGGGTGTACTCATGTCGGAAGACCTTACCTTTAAAGAACACAATAAAGTAGCCGTCACAACTGCAAGAAAAATGACAGGTTGGATAACAAGAAACTTTTCACACTAGAGATGCTATACCGATGATGATACGTTTCAAACGCTTGTGCTCTCTAGAGTGGAGTACTGCTGCACAATGACAGCACCTCTCAAAGCTGGAGAAATTGCTGACCTGGAGAGCGTGCAGAGATCCTTTACTGCTGGAATCCACTCAGTAAAACATCTAAATTACTGGGACCCGACTAAAGAGCCTAAATCTGTACTCCCTTGAGCGCAGGCGGGAGAGATACATAATAATTTACACGTGGAAAATAATTTAGGGGCTGGTCCCAAACCTGCACACTGAAATAACATCACATGAGACCAGGAGGCATGGCAGGATGTGCAGAATACCCCCGTTGAAAAGCAGAGGTGCAACAGGTACTCTGAGAGAGAACTCTATCAACATCAGAGGCCCGAGACTGTTCAACACGCGTCCACTACACATAAGGGGCATAACTGGCCGACCCCTCACAGTGTTCAAGAGAGAACTGGATAAGCACCTCCAAAGGATACCTGATCAACCAGGCTGTGACTCATACGTCAGGCTGCGAGCAGCCGCGTCCAACAGCCTGGTTGATCAGTCCAGTAACCAGGAGGCCTGGTCGACGACCGGGCCGCGGGGACGCTGAGCCCCGGAAGCACCTCAAGGTATGGTATATGTGTGGCCATGGTATATGTGGATAAGGTATATGTGGCCATGGTATATGTGTGTCCATGGTACATGTGTGGCCATGGTGTATGTGTTGCTATGGGGTATGTGTGGCTATGGTATATGTGTGACCATAGTATATGTGTGGCCATGGTATATGTGTGGCCATAGTATATGTGTGACCATGGTATATGTGTGGCAATAGTATATGTGTGGCTATGGTATATGTGTGGCTATTATATGTGTCCCCATGGTACATGTGTGGCCATGGTGTATGTGTTGCCATGGTGTATGTGATGCCATGGTGTATGTGTGGCTATGGTGACCATGGTATATGGTGGCCATGGTATATGTGTGGCTATGGTATATGTGTTGCCATGGTATATGTGTGGCCATGGTATATGTGTGGCTATGCCATACGTGTGGCCATGGTATATTGTGGCAATGGTATATGTGTGGCCAAGGTATGTGTGGCCATGGTGTATGTGTGGCAATGGTGTATGTGTTGCCATGGTATATGTGTGGCCAAAGTATATGTGTGGCATGGTATATGTGTGCATAGTATATGTGCGGCAAGGTATACGTGTGGCCATGGTGTATGTGTGGCAATGGTGTATGTGTGGCAATGGTATATGTGTGGGCATGGTATATGGTGGCCATGATATATGTGCGGCAATGGTATATATGTGGCCATGGCATATGTGTGGCCATGGTAATATTATGGCCATGGTATATGTGTGGCCAAAGTACATGTGTAACCATGGTGTATGAGTTGCCAAAGTGTATGTGTGGCCATGGTGTATGTGTGACCATGGTGTATGTGTTGACATGGTGTATGTGTGGCCATGGTGTATATGTTGCCATGGTGTATGTGTGGATATGGTGTATGTGTGGCCATGGTGCATGTGTGGCCATGGTGAATGAGTTGTCATAGTGTATGTGTGACCATGGTGTGTGTGTGGCCATGATATATGTGTTGCCATGGTGAATGTGTGGCCATGGTGTATATGTGCCCATGGTGTATGTACTGCCATGGTGTATTTGTGATCATGGTGTATGTGTGGCCATGGTGTATGTGTGTGGCCATGGTATATGTGTGGCCATGGTGTATGGGTGGTCATAGTGTATGTGTCGCCGTGGTGTATGTGTGGCCATGGTGTATGAGTTGCCATAGTGTATGTGTGGCCATGGTGTATGTGTGGCCATGGTCTAGTCGAGGTCGAGGGAGGGGGAAGACGTACCGTGCGCGCTCCGTTAAAATCGTGTCATAAACCGGGATTCTAAGACTACTGCCGTGAATTACTGATTACAGACATAACAAAGTGCATAGTGACCCGCTGGAAAATTGAAAATAGTCATTAACAATAGAACTTTGTGCTAAATAGAGAATAAACGGGAGTCACGTGTGAGCCAGTGAACGAGGCTTTGTGTACATGCGTGTACTAGGAAAAAAAATAGTGAACGGTGATTCGTGGAACAGTGATGTGGAACGGGTATCACAACAACATATAAGTTGGAAGTGAAGGAAAATCGTGCATTGAATATTGTAAATATAGAATACTAGAAATATAGAATAGTGGCAAGAGGCGGCATCAGTGGTTATAAATCGGGTAACTGGAAACTGGTGACATCAACCTGGGCCACAAGAGGTCACCTGTATTCACCGGGGACCAGCTTCGCTACCCTACGCTAAGTACCTGCCGTAAAGTTTGAACAAAATAACATACATAATATTACTAATATACGGTATACATATAATATTATAAATATTAAATATATAAATATATATACATATAATTTTATAAAGAGTTAAAAGGACTGACATCAACAAGTGATCCATACAGTGACTCTCAAATACAACACAATACACCAGACAATGGAGAGGTGTGGCGAGTGTTCGGGAGTACTGGGAAAACGAAATGCAGGCGTAACGTGCTGTTTGACAGTTGTCAGTTTGACAGTTGTTTCCTGCTCCCGTGGATTTACGCGTCACCTGAAGTCTGCCAGTACTCTGTGAGGTCTTCCCTAGTTCATGTGTTGAACCAGAGAGGGAATCGACGGTTATTGAGCAACAAGTGCTCCAGTCAGGTACTGTGCAAGAAGAAGTGAAGTCTGTGCAGTGACGTAGGCGACGTCTGAAGCAGTTCACCCAGTCGTGACGGCGTAGTGGCTGACAGAGCCACTGGGTAGCAGAGGAAGAAGAGGACTAGCTGGGAATCCGGACGACTGCAGCCGAGACGTAGGCGGCAGCCGCAGCTGGGAGAAGTCGACGGCCAGGAGACCGACTCCAACCCTTCAAGAAGTCGAGAAGGAGCACGGCCCTGCAGGGAAGAAGGCACGGAGACGACGCGCTAAACGGTGGGACGACGAGTGGTTCCGGTAGGACACGACAACGTGTGTGTGGGGGCGTTCCCGACACGAGGACCAGGAGCTACAACTCAACTCTCATCGGTGGATAGGTTGAAGTAGGTGTTTCTAGTTTCCCTCCCCATTCCCCTTTAGTTAGCTATATTATTCGGCTATATTATCTAGCCTGAGGATTTTATATGTCAAGAGCAAGTCTCACCCATGTCACAATAAAGCACCAGTGTGCGGGATAGTACTATCAAGAGTACTTATAAATTTCATGTTTATTATTGGTGTGTACAGGCACCCGGAACAAGTGATAAATTTACTGTGTTTTGTATATCTTTATAGAGACTTTGATGAGAACATATAGTGATAAATTATATATAATATTATGCCAGTATTTGGAAGTTAGGCTATGTGCCCAGAAACTATTTATTTTACATTTTATTGATGTCTGATTTATATACATTATATGTGTCTGAGTTCATGCAGTGATTAATCATTTGTGAGTACAGTGAATTATTGTCTTATCGCCCACGAGAGAAAGTACTGAAAACTCCAGTGTTAAATACTTCATAATATATCATTGAATGAAGGGCAGTGAAAACCATTACAGAGAGTCATTGTCGCATTGACTGTAGAGACGACTGTTTGAGCCCGAGTATAGTGTAACTAAGTAATACGTGCTATTGTTGCCAATATCGAGTGTGCGAGTTTCTAGCAATATTGGAGAATTTAAAGAAACAGCGCGCGTGAATCTAGAAAACAAGCAATAAACTTTCGCGCGGAGCCAGGCAATCAGCTGTTCTTGACATTGACGAGAGGGGGAGGTGTTGCCACTTAGTGAGTGCATAATATTCGTGGGAACTACCGGCTACAGCCAGGATCAGCTGATTTATTTATTTATTGATTGACCTTGTGACATCTTTCATGCATTTTAAGTAAAATACAAAATTACTTTTGTGTTTATATCATCCCCTCCATTGATCTTGTGGCTATATTATACTGGAAAGCAAAGAGTGATAAGAGTAAGTACCTGCCGGATTCCTGATCTTTTGAGTGTGACCTTTCCAAGGCTACCACTAATTCCACCAGTCCACTGAGGTGTTACTGGACACCGAAAACACCAGTTGGCGACCTTGTGGTTAATAGTAAAGCCCTATGGTTGGGGCGGGCCACACAACAGTTAAGTAAACAAGAAGTGTGTTCCCACTCCTTCTCAATCAGAAGGCCGGTTGGGATTGACTGGGATACTCTCCTGGCGTGCAGTGGCGCCGAGAGGATTGGAGTGAAGACCCGCAGGGCTACGGTGAGTGACCTTGAGATAACCGTTGCTCACCCAGAGTAAGAGCAAGAGTAAGTGTAAACCCCAACAATATATATATATTCGTTTGCCTTGTTCGGGTAGAAGGTAGACACAGTAGTCGCTTCTGTATATATTTATTGACTGAGATAGCAAGGTATATATCTGCCTAGCCGAGGTCCTTCTGCTCTTAGTCTGTGAGGATAACTGAGGCTGCTGGGAGCATGCCTGATGCTCCTCTGTCTGGCATGACGTCAGAGGCCTACTCGCCTGTGATTGGTTACATTTCAACTGACAGAATTTGAGTATAACACCGCTCGGACACGCTACCAAGTCGACGTCCCTTGTCGACAAGCTCTGGCTAGCTATATAGTTACAATGATACTGAAAGGACCTCGGTGACATTCAATAATGGCTTACATGTGAAATTTGCATAATAAAACATTGAAAGAAGATCAGGTGTGCATAATACATACAACTTGGCATATATGCACCAAAAAAAAATTCATCATAATAGGTGAAAATCATGGTAACAATTCTTTGATTAAACCAGAGTATTAAGAACATGTGTATGTCTACTGATCAGATATGAACAATACAACTCAAGGTATTGCCTAAACAAAATTATTAACATGTGTCAATGGCATGTGCTTGAAAACCATACAAAATTAAACAATTATTACATTAATGGAACAAAGTTCTGACCTAACAACCACAATTGAATTTCAAGATAGATAATGATTTTTTTTTTTTTCAAAACAAACAGAATAACTGCAGAGTGCACTCAATTATAAATTCTGCGGATATCTACACCTAGCTCATCCAGAGCACTATACAACTCTGGCTCTGACTGAAGGTCCGGAACAGATGAAACTTCATGTGACAAACTATCATCTTGAGAGATATCCTCGTTAAAATCTAGCCAATGGACATGTGGTGAGTGCACGGTTGAAACGAGAGGTCTAGATCTAAGATTATAATTGCTAGTATGGGGTTGCTGAACATCCAGTGGTCTGTCAACCACAGAAGGTGGTGTCTGAGTAGGAGTATCTGTCTGGGTAAGTTCATTGTCATCTTCCTCATCAGTCTCGTCAACAGTCATTTTAGCTAACTTCATGTGGTCTAAATGCTCATTTATATACTCTCCTGTTAACAAGTTCTTAAGTCTGTATTTGTTACCTTTAATAAGCTCGATTACCTTATATGGACCCAAAAATTTCTTAGTTAACTTATACATAGGACCAGACCTGTGTTGGTTAAGTATCATTACTTCAGATCCAATAGTTATTTTATTGGGTTTAGCTCGTGCATTCCTTGCTAGAGTGAACTCGGCTGTTGCTTTGGACAGTTGTTCTCGTATTTTCTTGAATACTAGTTGCATTTGTCTACGCTTCACTTGAACAAAATCATCTACGTTATATAAGGGAGTAGGAGGTACGTTAATCAATTCATTAGGGAGGATCTTATCTGTACCATAAAGAATAGCGTGAGGTGTGTCACCAGTAGAAACATTAATTGAAGAATTTATAGCACACTGAATTAAGGGTATAAAATCATCCCAATTGTTGTTATCAAAATTCAACGTGACTCTCAAGGCATCTAACACTTTCCTGTTAGTACGTTCAGCTAGTCCATTACTTGCCGGATTATAAGGCATGATGCTACATTTTTTGATGTTATATAAATCACACAAGCTAGTTAGAATACTATTACTGAATTCTGGACCATTATCTGAAAGGATTACTTTAGGCATACTATATCTACAAATTATTTGGTCATGGAATGCGCTGGCTATGGTTTCTGCTGTTTTGTTCGGGATAGGAACTAGTTCGCAAAACCGTGAAAAATTATCGACCATTACAAGCAAATGTTTGTTCCCTTTCTCTGTTTCCGCAAAATTTGTCAATAAATCCATCGATATTCGTTCCCAAGGAGCTTTAGTTGCTGGGTACACCTGAATTGGATTAGGTCCTGAAACATGTCCCTTGTGCTGTAAACAAGTTAAACATCTGTCAACATAATGAGCAATCTCCTTAGCCATTTTTGGCCAAAAATATTTCAATCGACCTTGTTGGAGTGTACGATCCTTTCCTGGATGTGCACTTGCAGGAGCATCATGGATAATTTTTAACACAGTTGGTACCAAGACAGCTGGAACAACTAACTGACAACATTTCCTCGGGGCTGTCCCTAGCTTTACTACTCTACACAGTAAATTGTCCAACATAACTAGTTCTTTCAATGGTACTGGCGGTTTATGAATCGGGCGAGTGTCTTGCTTAGTCAAAAATTTAATGATGGGTGCCCATATGGGGTCTTGTCTTCGTTCCGTTTCTACTACTGTAGCATCTAATGCTGGGTAATTTAACTGAATCGCAGCTACGTGTCGAGAAAACGCATCGGCTACAACATTTTGCTTTCCTGGAATATATCCAAATGTGGGATTGAATTCTTGAATTGTGAGCAAATATCTAGCAAACTTTCCAACTGGATTCTTATTTTTGAACAAGGGAATTAATGGTTGGTGATCTGTAAGAACATGAACTGGGTAATTATAAATTGTATCCTTGAAATGTTTAAGTGCCCAAACAACTGCCAAGGCTTCTCGTTCTGTTGCACTATAATTTTTCTCTTCTTTAGATAATGTGCGGCTAGCATAAGCTATTGCGTGATCTCTGTGACCTTCTGTTTGAAGTAATGCAGCACCTAAACCTATGTCACTAGCATCTGTAACCAACGTAAAAGGTTTAGAAAAATCTGGGTACCTAAGGACAGGTGACGAAATCAAGGCTGCTTTGAGTTTTTTGAATGATTGATCCTGGGCCTCTCCCCAAACAAAGGGTTCATCTTTTCTTTGCAACTTGTAAAGCGGAGCGGCTATAATAGAGAATCCAGCAATAAATGAACTATAAAATCCTACAAGACCTGTGAACTGTCTTACGGCTTCTGCGGTACGAGGTGTTGGAAAATCACGGGCAGCAATAATTTTTGATTCATTCAATGTAATACCTGAAGGTGTAACTGTATGACCTAGGAAATTAATCTTTTGCTTTAAAAATGAACATTTTGCAAGCTTTATTTTTAAATTAGCTTCAGCGAGCTTTGCAAGTACTTTTTCAAGGTTCTGGAAATGAGTCTCAACATCTTGCGACATGATTATGAGATCATCAAGGTAAACTAGAAGCGTACTTCCTATCAATCTACGAAATAGATTTGTCATGAGCCGTGAAAAGGTTATCGGACTACTACGCAAACCAAACGGCATTCTTTTGAAATGAAAATGACCATTGGGAGTACTAAAGGCTGTCAATTGTTTACTTTCTTCATCAAGGGGGATTTGCCAGAATCCCTGCAACAAATCTAACGTTGATAATACTTTGTTTCGACCAATACTTTGCAACAAATCATTTAGAACTGGCAGTGGGAAACGATCAGGTATTGTTACTCTGTTAAGCTTGCGATAATCGATTACAGGTCTCCAAGTCCCATCTCGCTTTGGTACAAGAATCAATGGAGCGTTCCATGGCGAATTACTTGATTCAATTACATCACTCTGTAACATTTCCTCTACAAGTCTATCTGCTTCTGCTCTCTGAGAATGGGGAAGACGGTAAGCTGGTACATAAATAGGCGTAGTTCCTTGTTCAAGGGGAATTTTATGTGTAATGAGAGGAGTGAGACCTAATTTTTCTCCTGGTAGAGCAACAACAGCTCTATTCCTGTTCAAAATTTCCAAAAGCTGAGCCACAGAGTCAGGAAAATCAGTAGGACTGAGGTGTTGCGCTTGCACCTCTGGCTGAGATCCCTGTTCTCCTGGTGTGAGTGTACAAACAGTATGATCCATGGAGACATCATCCACAACTCGCACCGGTAACGAGTAATGGGCAAAATCTACAACATGGGTACCAGACTGGAGATGGATATCGGCATTACTTGTGTTTGCGATAAAAAGTGTGACAGTACCATCCTGCACTGTGTGCCAGGAGGGTTCAACAAATGTACCATTCACTTTACATGTTTCACTTTCCGCAATCACATCCGACAACTCAGGCACTCCCTGAACCTTAACTCTTATTCTGGTGAGAGAATGAGGGTGTAGCACAGTGTCAGTAGCCATAGAACCACTGACTTCAGAGATGGAAGCTGCCAGGCGAGCGAGACAACGAGAATCCGTTAGGGCGTCCCCTTCCAGAAAGTCCCGATACTCATTCTCCTTAACAACTGCACAACTACTATGCTTCAATCGAGTGCCTGTTTTCTCAGGTATGCTACCACGACAATGATCTGACAAACCTACGCTAGCAAGGCGGGTGTCAACAAAATTAACGTAATCTGATTGAAGGTTGAACTCATGGCCCTGTCGATACATGCTACACAAAGGTATGACGTGGTCTTTGATACTTATGTTCCAACGATGGGGAAACAATGCAATATTTTCATCAATCATGGTGTACAGACCTAAGAGAATGTCTCCAGGAAAATGAATAATGTCAACAACTAAACATGTTATAGACAATGTGACATCATTGAACTTGAGTGGGAGGTCAATTTCACCCTGAACTTTTACTTTATTTCCTGAAATACCACTTAGAAAAGGTATGTGTGACTGTTTTAAAATAGTAGGGTGCATACTTTCAATGTCTCTAAGAGCTGAGGGCTTGACAATATTAATTTTTGCACCTGAGTCAAGAAAAACTTTTAAAACTCTACCATGTACAATGGCTGAGACAAGGGGACCATCACTTGAGACTGGACAAGTTACTATTTTTGACTTATGTTGTCTGGGATATCTGTGTCTTGTTTGTGTCAAATTTACTGTGGATCCGTCAACATCTACAACTGGTCTAGAGTCAGTGTCCTCCTCTGTCAAGTGTCCAAATCTATTTTGGGTAGCTACTGAATACACAGGGAGGGCACTAGGATTGGCTAGCTTGAATTGGTTAGCGGATGGCCTTGGGGGTTTCCCGACGACATGGAGTGAACATTCTGAGCTCCAGCATTCTGTGACTGAGCATTATAATTTGAAGTTGCATTATAGCTGGGCTGGGAGTTGTAATTACGAGAGTTCTGATAATGTCTTGGATGCTGTGAGCCTCGCCAAGACTGACCATGGGAGTTACGAGGTGGAGATGTCCTTTGCCTAGCTCTACAATCCGCAGTGTGGTGACCAACTTGTTTATGGTACGTGCAATATGGAAGCCTAGAATGATTAGATTGATGAGGGGGCTGAGAGAATTGTCTAGGAGGTGATGATCTAGGGGCGGACCAACAGTCCCTTGCAAGGTGGTTACTCTTACCACAATGCCAACATGAGGGAGTGGATGGTTGTGGACTATGGCGTTTCGGCATTTTATGAGGCGGCGAATTTGACTGGGGGCTACGAGCATGGGTACGCTTCTGCGACCAAGAGTTTTGAGAATTTGTGGGAGGATGCTGAGAGCTTGTGACTACATTTACAGCTTCGGAGGGTGGCAACAGTTGAGCACTTCGGGGAGCTAGTTTATCTGCGGCATTGTTAATAGCCTCAAACACTTCACCAATTTCATGTTTAACACCAAAATTTTGTTGCTCAATGATTGGTTTTATATGCTCGGGGGCAAAATGCATTAAAGTACCAAATGCTATCATTTTGGCCATAGCCTCAGGGGACAGATTATTGTCTTTATCTAACCAAGTCGAATTATTCATAGCAGAAACTAAGGCATACAGATACTGATCGAGACGGCTAGTAAACGCATTAAACGATTCACCAGGCTGCATGGTGGCATTGGCAATTTTCTTGACTAACCTATATGGGTCAAGGTCTCCTTTATTAACAAAGCGACGGCGAAAGAAATCCTTAAATTCAGGCCAAGACTGGAGGCTAACAATGGCTTTCTCATCAACAACAAAACGTGCATCACCTTTGGTTGTGTCCACAGCTGACCGTGCAATTGCTAAGTATTCGGCATCAGTAGGCTTAGAAAAACGTGCAACAGTTTTCGCTTCAACCTTACTAAACCATGACTCTAATAAGCGGGATTCACCGGCAAAAAGAGGAATAGCCATTTCCTGAGCTGATCTCTGGCCATTGGGACGAGCAACTGTTCCCATTGATTCTGAAGGGGTTTCAACAGTGGTAGGCATTGTCACAGCCGTGGAAGTAATATTTGAACGCAGATTATAATTAAGTGCACCTGGCATCAGAAATAGTATACACAAAAATAAACACAAAAAAATATCAACTTGGCTAAAGTAAAAATGGCAGAAATAAAATTATTAAATTGGGCTAGGCAAGAAAATAATTAAGAACAAGCAAATTGTAAACTAAATTTAGCAATCTTTCATTAAAAAAATGACTGGAATTAGATGTATGTAAATTAATTAAACCAGACTAAGCACAGCAATTGAGAATATAAAAACTGGAAGTGCAATTGCAAAATTTCATTAAAAAGATTCAACACAGCAAGTGGCAATGCAAGAAATATGTATGTAGCACATAAACTGGACACAGGAATGTATATAACTGCTATGGTAAAAATTTAAAATAAAATGCTTAAAGGATAAATTTCAAGTTAGGTCTGGAGAAATATAAAAAAAAATTTCTATGTTCTATTGTCTATGGAAATCTCAAAAACAAATTTCTATTGTGCAAAATAAACTGCTAGAAACAATTATTTCTTACTTCTCTCACCTTTGAATTCACTAATGACACTAGTAACAATTAATGAATAATGGAATCATATGCAGGGAATATTGAAATGTCTCAGAGAAACTGTGGGCCTCTGGAGTACTAAACCGGCTCCAATATTTAACAAGTCACTGAAAGATTAATTCATAAGATATTTTGGATATATTTACGTTAAACCTCATTAAATCATAGCACACGATATCTTAGCTCATATTTACTTAACTCAGGGCTGCAGGATTTGCAATATAACAGTGGCCAAAACGAAAAACGGTGACCAGACGTGTGAAGAGGACCATGTGAGGGCTTGTTTACCAACTGGTGCGATGGCAGCGCTCCTGGCGGCGGTGGCGCGAAGCTCCGTGGAGACCCCCAAGCTGGGAATTGATGTTGGGAGCGCGAAGATAAACTCGGAGACGACGATATTGCGACGATGTCGGTGGAGAAACACGACTGGGAGGCAGGAGTTCACACAAAATGATGTAGCAGGGGCTGGTGGCGAGGTGTGAGCTGGAGAGGGAGGCGAGGTGTGTGAGCCTGGAGAGGCGACACTAGTCAAACAATTGCAGTCCACCAAATATTCTCAAGGAACAATACAGCACATACGATGATCAGGTGATGCTTGCGACGATGACTGACCACGATTTCAGTAGCTTGAACACTCACAAAGCTTAGATACTGTCAGCTTGGGTGGCGGTGGTGGTGGTGGTGCAGGTTCCCACGTGGTGGCGCGAGGTTCAAAAATGGCTGGCGCGGGAAGCTCCCTTCCTCCTCACTGATGAATGAGCGTTCTCACAGGAAAATATTGACCCTTACTTCCGAAACGTTGGCCTGGAGTAGTGGTTGATGGCAGGACCCCGGTCTGGCACAATATTTGATGCGTGGGTGGCAGGATGGCGGCTTATGGCGGTGGCGGTGGCGGCGGTTTTGGCTGGAACACGAGGCGATGCTGGGTACTTGAACTTTTGCTTCCAGAAAAAAATTTCTGGATCCCACTGCTGCTACCAGTATTCGTTTGCCTTGTTCGGGTAGAAGGTAGACACAGTAGTCGCTTCTGTATATATTTATTGACTGAGATAGCAAGGTATATATCTGCCTAGCCGAGGTCCTTCTGCTCTGAGTCTGTGAGGATAACTGAGGCTGCTGGGAGCATGCCTGATGCTCCTCTGTCTGGCATGACGTCAGAGGCCTACTCGCCTGTGATTGGTTACATTTCAACTGACAGAATTTGAGTATAACATATATATATATTTGAAAATGTAATAAGTTGTTACGAAACGCGTTAAAGTGTCGCGTCAGACTACAAATAAAAATGAATTTTGGAGAATTAATTTTTCAATGACCCTCCTCAACAGTGAAAAGAAACATAATAAATATTGAGAAAACTCGTGTTAGAATTATTAATCTTACTTTTTCGGTCATATTTAATATATATATATATATATATATATATATATATATATATATATATATATATATATATATATATATATATATATATATATATATATATATATATGTATATATATATATATATATAGTTAGATCTCAATAAGTGATAGAAGGGTCACATTTACTGTATTTTGATACTGATAATTAAGTTAATTCAAATGAGATGTTTTCATGATGTAAAAAGTCCAAAGACTACTGTATTATGTATAATTCTCAACAGAATCGCTGGTGAATTTATAGCACTATGTGGCAATGATATCTCGTTTTCTATTGACGGAAAATTTCACTCCGTAACATCTTCTATTGGAGAATGTATATATATATATATACAACAGCAGCAATATTATCTGCATATTGTATTTAATATTAGTAAATGGTGTCGGATTTCCGGCAAGGTACAACATTCAGCCTGTTGGTGGGATCGTCTGAAAGGTGTGTATGGTTACACCTGGAACACGTTTAGTAGAGTTGGTGAACTATTGTGTGTTACTTAGTTCAGTGTATTATACCGTCAGTAAAATGTTCTCTAGTATTGTGTGGGGTATTGTCTGTTTTTTTTTTTACGCATCATATTAAGTCCATGTCTGTAATATCATTGCAGAAGCCAACAAGGGATCTGTCAGAGGTAAATCTGTAAAATCTGGGTGTGTTTCTTAGTGATATGTATTACTTTATTTCCCAGTGTAATTTACTGTAGTGTGTTGTGTGAATTCGGGCACGTCTATGTAATATTGCAGGGGCCAACCCGAGATCTGTCAGAGGTAAATCTCGTGATTTTGGGCAGTGGATACATATTTTATTCACTGAGGGGTGTGTACTTGTGAACTGTGTTTGTTTTGCTTATCTGCATGAGAAGGCCTTCGTGTAATCATTGATTGGCAAACGTCCGTGTTACGTTAAATTACGTAGTCCGTGTGAGTTGATTACAGTAATTAACGTCACCAAGGGTATACACATTGCATGGATGAGGGAACTGTTGTGTAAATAACTGTAGTGAGATTTAGGTAGTACGTTCGAGTTTAACTATCTGTTCGTAGGACAGCTAATTGATCACTATTCGTATCATCTCAGTGAATTCAAACAGTGGTAAGGGTCCGTCGGTGGGCGACGGTATTTGAGTTAATGCATTCGCTCAGTATTAATGACCTGTCCATGGGACAGTTAATTAATGACTTCAGTTAATATTGGTTATTAACGTCATACAGTGTTTGCTTCTGGGATCGAACTCGATTCATACCCGCACACATCAAATCAAATTTGGTGTGAGAACTTGTGACCTTCCCTTATCAATTGGTTTGCATTAAAGGAGATCAACGACCTAGTGGATAAGGATTTCAACTTCATTGAATTCCTGGAAGTTGCTCTCCCCCTTCTATAAATCCATCTTACAGTACAAGCTGCTCCTGTGCAGTCCTTTCTGCTGAGTTCCACCTTCATGAGAAGGTAAATAGAAAAATCTCACAATGACCCTGTACGGCATTAAAGCATCAGCAATGACCGTGTATGGCATTACAGCATTAACAATGACCCTGTATGAAATTACAGTATTAGCAATGACCCTGTACGGCATTACAGCATCAACAATGACCCTGTACGGCATTACGGCATCAACAATGACCCTGTACGGCATTACGGCATCAACAGTGACCCTGTACGGCATTACGGCATCAACAATGACCCTGTAAGGCATTACAGCATCAATCATGCCCCTGTATGGTCTTGCAGCAACAATAAGGATCCATGAAGGTCTAAAAGCATCAATAACGACCCATGCACAGCTTTACAGGATCAATAATGCCCCTGTATGGTCTTTCAGCATCAATAACGACCATTGTATGGTCTTACAGCATCAATAACGACCATTGTATGGTCTTACAGCATCAATAACGACCATTGTATGGTCTCACAACATTAATAACGACCCAAGTACTGTCTTAGAGCATCAACTATGACCGCAGTATTGCATAACAGCTTCACAAATGGGCGCAGTACGGCATTAAGCATCATTAAGCATAGAGAGAGAGGAATCCCTGCCGAAGATCATGTAACAAGATTTAACAAAATCCTGGACTTTATTTCTCACATATAAAATTGTGAAGTGGTAAAGATAGGATGATATGCCTACGACTTGAGATTGTGGGCGGCAGTATAAACATATTTTGGTAATGTAATCGTGAACAATCATCCCGACTTTCACCTTATTGTTTTGCTTCTTTCCTTCTATCACATAATTTCAATACGTTTGTTAAAAAAGGTAATATTATAAAAATAACTTTGCTACACAACTGGTCCCTGAACTTGGAGGGCAGAACACAATACTGAGGGAACTAGACCTCTCAACGCTACAAGTGAAGGAAGCAAGAAGTAATTTAATTACAAAATTTACGATTATCAGTATGATTCATCTATGAACAAAGAGGAAATGTTTAGCATTATTTTGGGTGGAAGAAGAGGACATGGGTGGAGGTTTGACTCTCAGACTTGCTCACAGGCGGCGAGGGACTCAAGCAAATTGATGGAGCTAGAAAGGGAGACAACTTAGGTTACCTTTATTCCAGGTTTCCACAGAAAACATAATAATATACAGGCTCCTCGGGTGCCTTTGATCGTAGGCATCCATCAGTCTCAGGAGACTATAGAGTTGCGCTCTGGCGTCGGCCTGGTCTGGAGTGGCCTCACCAAGGCATAAAGCCAGGTTAGGTAGATTCAGGGTGAAGCTGTTACCCAGACAGCAGGTCCACCCTCTCCACGGCGCTGAAAGCTCCAATGGAAAGGCATATAGACAACTTTAATGGGATGAGAAACATTAGGTTTCCAAACGGTGTTCTTGATTATGCAACAGTGCCGTTGATTTGAACCTTTCTAACAGTCTCAGCTATATTGATTTAATCTTAAATTTATGTTAAAATGTGTTAGGAAACACGATAAATCTAAAATATATATACCGGTCTTTAGCCAAGAAGAAACGGCGGACAAAATTAATAAAAGAACAATAAAAGGAGAGGTAGCGTGTGTAAGCTGGACCTGCGGAGTGTGAGAGCCGCGGAGGACGCTCCCACACCTGGACTACTGCGGCTCCTGGTTATTCTTCCTTGCTCACTGATCTTATCTTGTATAAACACTTAGAATCTGATTAGCAAACGGAAATCTCTGTATTTCTTTGTTTTGTGCAAATTAATTAGTTATTGAGAGTTTGCACCAACTCTGTGACAAGTTTATGAATAATATTGATTGTGTCAATGTTATGCAATTATATTATGTTCGAGAATATGTGAACGTAGAATAAGTGTTGTCTGTAAATGAATGATTAAAGCATAATTAACACAGAATATTCATATACACGCATTCGTCCATACAGTCACATACACACAGGTAAACAACGGTACAGGAACATTCACCCATACAGTCACACACACACAGGTAAACACCGGTACAGGATCATTCACCCATACAGTCACACACACACAGGTAAACAACGGTACAGGATCATTCACCCATACAGTCACATACACACAGGTAAACAACGGTACAGGAACATTCGCCCATACAGTCACATACACACAGGTAAACAACGGTACAGGAACATTCACCCATACAGTCACACACACACAGGTAAACACCGGTACAGGATCATTCGCCCATACAGTCACATACACACAGGTAAACAACGGTACAGGAACATTCGCCCATACAGTCACATACACACAGGTAAACAACGGTACAGGAATATTCGCCCATACAGTCACATACACACAGGTAAACAACGGTACAGGAACATTCACCCATACAGTCACACACACACAGGTAAACACCGGTACAGGATCATTCGCCCATACAGTCACACACACACACAGGTAAACACCGGTACAGGATCATTCGCCCATACAGTCACATACACACAGGTAAACAACGGTACAGGAACATTCGCCCATACAGTCACATACACACAGGTAAACAACGGTACAGGAACATTCGCCCATACAGTCACATACACACAGGTAAACAACGGTACAGGAACATTCGCCCATACAGTCACATACACACAGGTAAACAACGGTACAGGAACATTCGCCCATACAGTCACATACACACAGGTAAACAACGGTACAGGAACATACTGGTGTATAAGTAAAGTTTACCGACGGATGAGACTTTACGTTTCTTGATAGTTTCATTACCTTCTTTATTCCCGGTGTTTATGCCTGACACACATTTGTATATTTCAGTTATTTATTAGTTTGTTCAATCTCCGGATCTTAGAGAGGAAGATTCCGGACACTAGGGATTATCTTTGTCCCTTTTCGTTGTATGTTTTGAAGATAATTTCTGATCATTTAGTAGCACAGGGACCAAAACTCTACATCGTAATACTTGTAAGGTCTCATTAGAGTAAGGTAAAGAATGAAGAGAACATATTAAAATTCATGTTATTTATGGATCTATAATCAATATGTCAAGCCAAGTATCAATTTCCCTTTAAGAATTTACTAATATATATGGCTGCCTGGGATTCTAATATTAGAATATTACTTCTTCTTGATCACTTTCACAACCCGATTTACAAGGATCCACAGTACTGATCTGATATTAAATGTTACGTTTCCCCAAATGCACAAATATTTCTTGATCTTCACTGAAATGCATTTTTTACTTATCTTTCAATATTTCAATCCAATTGAGTTCCCTCTTTCTTGTTCCCTCAGAGTCTTCTGCTGCTTTTAAAGTTGGACTTGTTTTCGTCTTCAAACTTATATATATAATGTTTACAACAATATGAAGATAAATGCGGTACATTATAAACAACATTGTTGTCAGAGCAGAGCCCCGACGCCCTCCGCCTCTCACTATTCCCAACTCACGTTTCTCGTTTATGTTGGCTTTTGTTGTGGTAACCTTTTTATACTCCATCTGATGCAAGGCGTAATATAATCGACTATTGATAAAGTTTTAAGAACATAATCATTCTTCTAGAGAATAATATCTTTACTTATTAGAAATATTAAAATTGGATCATCAGGTTTGAAATAGGTACACAAAGCTTTCCTAAGCTGTTGAGAGAGAGCACCTTGATGTGAATTACTGTTTATCAAGAAGAACAGCTATCAGGTGGAGGTATAAGGTCATTGTGAGTGTGAGAAGAGACACCAAAGGTTCGTCTGGAACACTTCCTACACTCACACCCATGTAAACATAACATTACCTTGTGAGCTGTTGTTCTCTGAACTGTGATAACATTAAAGTATATCTGTCTAAGAGGCCGAGAACTTGGTTAAGTCGACCTTCCTCTCACTCTCTAAAAAAAAAATTATGCATAAACTACATGGTAAATTCTTCAACGTTTAATAATAAATCAACATCGTAACTTAACAAAAATAAAAAAATAAACAATTTGCACTTTTTACAAACCTTCAACAATTTTAATATGTGACCAATGTTGTATATATATCCAATGTGCTATCAGAACGCAGTCTAATCTTCAACATTTATTCCAAGGGATTTGTCTGTATAGTATAGTTTGGTGTAAAATAACTTTAATTCATCCCTTACAATCTTAAGTACAAAATTCAGACTAAATAATTTCTAACTCCAAAGGTTTTGACTTCATGCAAATGTGTTGCAATAATTGTTTTAGAACAAAGCACTCTACACTTATGTAAAAACTATAAAAATCGATCAGTAAATAAAATTTTTGTAGGTTCGCAAAGTTGAAAATCTTTGTCATGCAAATAACTTTACATGAAGTTCACAACAACAGTTCGGTCGTTCTACTGCATGGATTTTCCTGTAAGTGTCAATCAATATTGCTGGACATTCGTTCTCGAATATATGAAAGTTGAAGGACAATATGTTTTTAAATGGGGGAAAAATATATGGTCACATATTTACTGTATATATTCACATATTTACAAATATTTTGTATATATACGCCATTCCACAGGTAAGAGGTGATATCCATAGACTTAGCACTTGTATTGAATGTTCTGATGAATGGCACTGAGTGAACATTAACTACAGTAATGTGTGTATTATGGGGGTAAACAACATTGGTATTTCAGGAAAATTATTGTCTATTCAAAGGTAATAATAGCTATACATAGGTAATAATAGCTATACATAGGTAATAATAGCTATACATAGGTAATAATAGCTATACATAGGTAATAATAGCTATACATAGGTAATAATAGCTATACATAGGTTATAATAGCTATACATAGGTAATAATAGCTGCTATTGTTTCCGTCACTGTTTGGCTTGAGTGCCATAAGGCTGTGTGTTTGTGGCAAAGACTGGGAGCAGCGTGCAGGGTGAGGGAAGCACGCAAGGTGTGAGAGACATGACTTCCCCTACTCACTCTCGGGAATCATGTATTTTCGTGGCACCCCCTAGTCTATACATAGGTTTAATAGCTGGGATTGTTAGGCATTGCATGGTATAAGGCAGTGTGTGTCTCTGGCAAGGGCGAAGACATAGCAGTCTCGAGAATGACGTGAAAGCCTTACAGATCTACACTTCACGAGGGCGGCTAGCTCACTGACTGAGCTGCGCGGTCACATTTCACCACCTCCTACACTCACACACAGTTGCCACTCTATAAACTTACTATTATTAATGCATATTTTTCCAATCTATTATTGATAAATCCGATTAATATAAAACAATCATGAACGACCGCTATGAAAGAGAGCTCTCATTTACCCCTTCACGGGAGGGGGAACGCCGCGCCCGGATATACGCGTAAAAATATCCGTAGAAAATGGAATTAATAATGTATTGGCGTGATTTGTATTTTGTAGACTTTGTTGCAAATGTCATGAGATTTTGTTACATTATTTTAGAATTTTTAGATTTTTGACGAATATTTTTAAGTTCTCGCACCTTTAAACGTCACCAAACTCCAATGACAGCACAGCCATGTCAACCCTTAGCAAGGCTTTGAGAACAGGAAGACACGCTTCGAAGCTTCAAGGCTTCGAAGCAAGGCTGTTCTCAGAATAAGAAAAAACCAGCCTGTCCTCCAACAGCCCGTCCTCCAAACAAAGATCAAAAAGTGATTCCATGCACCCGCCAAACCCCCTGTTTATGAATGAAAAACGGTTTACACACGACTCACAACTGCTGACGTTCGAACATATCCGGAACAAGTGCTTCACTGACGAATTTTGTTCGAATCACAACGCTATAAATGCTTCACCCACGTACTACAAATACAAATAATCGCCAACAGAACCTAAACACCTAACCTAACCTATCCTATGCCTATATATACACAATATGTTAATATATTATAATATTAATTTATATTTGAGAAAATTCCCGTTTTGAATAAACAGCATGTTAAAATTTATGAATGCGTCTGTGGGGTTCACCGCTG
This sequence comes from Procambarus clarkii, assembly GCF_040958095.1. Classification (NCBI taxonomy): domain Eukaryota; kingdom Metazoa; phylum Arthropoda; class Malacostraca; order Decapoda; family Cambaridae; genus Procambarus; species Procambarus clarkii. The sequence goes on along the minus strand of NC_091160.1, from coordinate 10,883,987 downwards.
AATGTAATGGACTTGAGTCGAGGACGGGTTGCCTCCAAACAGAGATAAAAAAGTGATTCCATTCACCCACCAAACCCGCTGTTTATGAATTAAAAATGGTCTGCACACAACCCGTCCTCGACTCACAACTGTTGAAGTTCGAACTCTTCCGGAACAAGTGGTTCACTGACGAATTTTGTTCGAACCGCAACGCTGCAAATGTTTCACCCACGTACTACAAATACAAATAATCGCAGACAAAACTTAAACACCTAACCAAACGCAACCTATGCCTATATATGCGCAATAAGATAATATATTATAATACTAATATATATTTGAGAAAATTCCTGCTTTTAATGAACAGCATGTTCATTATGAAGGAGTCTGTGGGGTCGACCGCTGGATGTAAGGGACTTGAGTCGAGGACGGGTTGAAAAAAACGGAAGACCTAGAGGTTAGCTACAATATTCCACATTTTGATAATGCCATTATTCTCAGGTTCGTTCAGAATTTGTATTTCTGTGGATTTATACCTCGGCCCAGCACACAACACTGTTTTGCTGAATACTTTGTTCATATTGAATCTTTCCCCTCAAGCAGACTTCACCGATCTTTGCAACAGCCTTTGCTATTACAAACAGGTAAATCATACTAGAGCACCTTGCTGAGCTGTGAATACAAGGTAAATTACTGAAATGGACAAGGGATTATTTGTCTAATAGAAGAGCACATGTTTTGTTTAATGGTGTTATAAGCACAGAGAGTAAACATTTTGATCTGGGAACTCCCGGGGAGTCCTCAGCCCCTTGTGGTTCAACGTTCCAATGCATAAATTTATTGACGACCTTCCAACTAATAATGAAAACATGGTCATTTATTATGCTGAAGATATTTGTTTACAAGCACCCTCCGAGCCTAGAACGTCAGTTCTGCTCGATGCTTTTGCTACTAGCGCTGAGGAATGTAGGCTCCTTATCTCGGAACCCCAGGAACAGTTACTTTGATATCTTATGTTCGGGTAGGATAAACGTGTTTCGTGGAAAAACAAAACAAGTAGGAGTAAGACATCAAATGTTCCTGTAGGATACACGTCTTCCGGGGCAGAAATAGCAGTAATATGAGGAGATGACATACACGGAAACAATTGTTATGACCCCACATACACTAAGTATGCTGGTGTATGATGTGATCATACATTAGTATAAATAAGGCAGTGTATCCTAGCCTAATGTATCTTAAATATATGATTATGCATATATTCTTATATTCTATGTATTACTGCATATAATACACTTTATTTATATTCCTATGTACTATGTTTACATTTATATGACTGATGTATTACGACAGTAATACGTATGTATTATGATATATCCATTTCCTAATTGAGAAGTGAAATAGCCTTTTGTCACATTGCATTGATCGTGCTTAGTACTTGACATACTTGTACAGTGAGAACATTTACAATGGGCAGTTTTTGGGGCTTAGGTTGTATATATTATACTTGTATTAATGTATAATGATGTATTAGAGCTTGACCGGTAAAGTTCTAGAATCCTCTCTTAACCCCCCCCCCCCTACCCCCTTCCCTCCCCTTGCATACTGGTCAGGTAAATGATGTTATGTATCGTAGATACATAACATTCTTTGTTATGTATAACATAACATAACATTATAACATAATATTCTCTGTTTCATTTCTTTACATATATATTAAGTCTTGTGTTTGATCTACTAGTCTTATCTTCCATTGATAGATGTGTTTGCAATTTTATATTAGTTATATGTATGTTTATGGATTTATTGCTTGTTGTTACGACCCTTGACCTATGGGTATGGTTCCTCTGTTTTGCAGTTGTAAAAAATATATTATAATACGGCCTTGCCTACTAAAAGTGTCTATGGTAAATAATTCAACTGCTTACTCAACAAAACAATATACTTAAAGTAAGGGTAACAAAGAACATATAAATGGAAATACAGGTAGCCAGAAATATTAATGCACCAGAAAACAATAACACAATATCATTATATAAGCACTGACTACTATTTTATAACTTAAATGGATAGATGGGAATGCACATAATGGTCTAACCAGGAAATTAGTTATGCTACTAAACAATAAACAAATGCCACAGACTTATCTCCCAACATGTCCACACCAGGCAGCTCCACCCACGAGACTGGTGTTGCTGGAGCATGCACGGCATGCAGGTGTCTACAAGTTACCAACTAAAACCCACATGAAACCTCTAGATACACTGCTATCAGAGAGTAATACTTAACAACATAATTATAACTAAACTTATATGCCTATAACACTGCTAAGGTGTAAATAAGAAATTAAGTACAATCAATAAACAGGAATATTTACAGGGGTGAATCAGTGACGCTAGCTTGATACACTGCACGCATTACTGGAACATCCCAAATATGGTCATCCCCCCATGAGACGCCACGGTCTCCCCACAAAGGAATGAACATGCAATAACATTAACACAATATTAAATACAGGCACACTACAGCATGCTACATTTTAAATCAAACATATATATACTGGAACACAACTGGATACAATGTTTTATTTAAATAACTGAGGAAAGAAATAATGGACATTCATGTTTATCATGATAAATGTTAGAATCAAATATATGGATTCGTAACACCAACATCTCCTCAAATCTAGAATGACAAAGGGTAGGATTAAACAAGTATTCAGTTATACCGTTCTCAAGGGTGACTGTGTCCTGTACCACACATGACATTGGTCTGGAGCCATGAAATGCTTTCAACCTGTTAATGTGCACTACTAAAACTTTGGAAGGGTCCTACAGACTTTTAATTTTATAAGTTAACTCAGAGCGTCTGCAAAGAACTTCAAAATAATGAGCTAAAGCAGCTTCCACTCTGGATATCAACAAAAGAACAAGATCACCTGGCCGGAAACATCTTAACTTCACCCTGAACTTCTTGCCATGGTGTTGTTTCATCATAAGCTGCGACTTCTTCAGATGCTCACTGGCCAGGTCTTGGTACTTCTTCAACTTGGACTGGATCTCACTCAACAACCGACTTCCATCAGGGAGAGAAACGTTTCCCATCATCCTCTCACGCAGCAACTGGATTGGGCCTCTCACTTTATGTCCGAAAACTAATTGGAAAGGTGAACATTCCAACGAATGCTGTAACCCATTTCGAGCTGCAAATAATATATAGGGTAAATCCTCATCCCAATTTCGTCTGGAGTGTTCGCCAACAGTCCGTAACATCTGCTTCATGGTCTGGTGAAATCTCTCCAGGACATCTTGACTCTGTGGATGATAAGTCACTGGACACACGATGTTCTATATTGTACTTCACACAAAATCGTTTGAACTCTCCAGAACGGAAGTTACTACAGTTGTCTGACTGGATCACTCGAGGAAGTCCACAGTACAAAACTTTATCACATGATGGATGACTGTCTTTGTTCTAATATTACATACAGGGTAAGACTAAGGAACTTGGATGTGGCGCACAATAAGGCTACCAAAAATACATGACCTGACTTGGTCCGAATAAAAGGGCCAACACAATCGATAATGATGTTGGAAAAAGGTTCACTTGGAACTACACTTGGATGCAGGGGAGCTTTAGGTACATTTTGGTTAGGTTTACCCACCATTTGACAGGTTACACATTGTCTACAATGTTTGCCAATATCGTTCTTAAGACTGGGCCAATAAAAATACTTAGATACCTGATACAACATTCGACTGATCCATTGGTGACCACTTTATGGATCGTCGTGGGCAGCTGAGAGGACTTGTTCTCGGTATGCTTTGGGGACCACAAGCTGGGTAACACACTCACAGTCCTCTGAAGAGGGAGATAACTTAGATCTCCATCGTCTCATGAGCATCTGATCTCGGTGGAAGTATCCAACATCATCTGCCAAAGCATCCTCCTCCTTAACAGTTTTGGAAAAAGCATGCATATAAACTAGGGTCACTCCGTTGAAGTTGGGCTAAAGTGTGGGACTTCACATCAAAATTAGGGGGAGAGGTAGTAACAGGAGGTACAACTTCATTACATGGCACAACTCCCTCAGTTGCACTAACCTCAACCAAACGAGCTATAAAAGTGTCAGCCAAGGTGATTTCCGGTTCTAACGTTGGAGGTTTTCCAGCCATCCCTCTGCTTGTAAACATCACTCGGGGACTTGGCGACTTGAGATCTGGTGACTGCGCTGGCTGGATACGCTTCCGGAGCAATCTCACTCGTTTCTGAGAGAACTCTACCTGGGTCACTGAACATGATGGGAAGATGACTGTGTATTAAGGTGCCAGCAATGTTATTCCCTAAAATTATATCGACACCAGGTATGGGTAAGGTATCACACACACCTACAGTACATAACCCAGGATTATAGGGGATTTAATGTATACTTGCATACCAGGAGCACGTTGCACTACCCCAACTATACCCTGTATAAGTATCATTTCGTCCAGGTCAACTTTCTTGACCTTGGACAACATACTGGAAGTAATCAACGTTAGCGACGCACCAGTGTCTGTAAGCATAGCTACAGGAATCCACTGGTCTACAACTCCAACCATTTTAACATGAATCATAAATGGTCATAACCAGCAAGCCACTGTGGCTTACCCTTACAATATTCGCAGAATTATGACCTTGCCTTATTTTACTCACCACCAAGGCGTTTGGTCGTAATTCCGGATGTAACCTGAAACAATGACGGACAACATGTCCTTTCTTGTGGCAATAATTACATTGTTTTACATCAGCCGAACTTGTCGAACCTGATATGACTCTACTAAGGTTAACAATACCCTTAGATTTACTAGATGCATGATCTGCCCTGGCTGTAAGAGCAGACTTAGCATTATCATGACTACTCTTTGACTTCTTAGAATTATCCTGCCGAGAAGTGAATGCTTTAGGTGTCATATGAGAGTTATTATACCGTATCTTATTTATCGTCTCATGTTCATCTGCCATCATAGCTAAATCATGAACATCTTTTTATGAACGTTTACCTGTGGCTAGTGCCATGGCAAACTTTACAGGCAAACAAGACAAAAGTTCTTCTACTAGGATGAGCTGCTTAAGGGATAAAAATTCATGAGTATTATTTCTATTTAGCCACCTGTCAAAGATTGACTCTTTTTACCCGAGCAAAATCTGTAACTGGTCAGGTGCACACTTGAGACCTTTAACCTTTTGTCTTAATGCCTCTGCATTGAGTTCATATGCTTGCAAAATCCTCTTTTTGACTGTAGGGTAATGAAAGCTGTCTTGGAAAGGGAGCGAGGAAAAACTCTCTTGTGCCTGCCCACGCAACTGACCTTGCATAATGGTCACCCAAGAATCCTCTGGCAATTTCAAACTAGCAGCTGATTTTGAAAAATGCAAGAAAAACAATTCGGGGTCCTTCTCAGCATATTTGGGTAATTCAAACCATTTAGGGAAATAAAGGCCACTACTGTGACTACTGCCTGAACTGCCTTTAGAACCCTTACTACTAACAGCAGCTGCAGCGTCTAGCTTTTTCTCTTCAAGCCTAATCTGCGCCTCAGACATCTGCTGTTTAATTCTAACTGTCTCTAACTCTATTTTTTCTGCCTAATTTCCTCTTCTCTTCTCTTCTGAGTCTAACTAACTCTAACTGTGCTTCTCTCTGCCTAGTTTCCTCTTCTCCTCTGAGTCTAGCTAACTCAAACTCAACTTGCTTTAGCTGAAGTTCTAACTCCTGCCTTCTTAGTCTGCCAGTACTCTCGACCTCGTCAGGGTATTCTTCTAATACCTCATCACTCAACATGCCATCTTCTACTAGATCCAGAAAAAATGATTCACAATATTTTACCTTTAGTCATTCTGGGTGCCACTTCTAACTCTAGGGTTTTCCCATAATAATCAACACTGATTTAGTTAAGGTTTTAATCCTATCCACTGATAGATTCTGCAAAATCGCTTTTACTACTTGCTCCCTCTTAATTAATTAAAAAGACACTTTCTACAAAATTTTAGTATTTCCACAATAAGAATATACTAGACTAGCATGCCCCACAGACACGCAAAAATTGAACACTTATCTCTGTTGTAGAGCGTTGCAAGTGCAGTATTAACTAGGTTCACATGGGACTGCAAGCTAAATCATACGCAGAGATATAAATCATCAACGCGTCTTCTACAAAAGATACCGGAACATTCACTTCAAAGGCACAACAAACTAGAAAATAATCATGGATCTGTGAAACCGTGTCATACGCAATATTAATCCTGAACACTAGGATTACAACAATAATGGTCCTGAACACAGCAGTTACATCATAATGATCCTGAACAACAGGACTTACCTAATTGAGATCACGGACAGAGCCCCCATTTACTAAAATGTTATGGGCCCCACTTAATGGTTAATGGAGAGAGTGAATCTACAGCATCGCTGGAAAACATAGCCTGGCTAAATATCAGTAGTTGTCCAGGGTAATGATGGTTAGTAAAAAATATTCCAGTTTACTGAGAATAAAACATAAATCCATAACATCATAAGAAAAGTACAATCTTGACCACTCACATTCTATTACTTAATTCAGCTTCTCAAAGCTTGGTATGATCATCAACAGGACTGAAAACTGCATACACTCAGCACTAGCTGACAACAGGCTCTATCCTGGCACAGTTGTTGTTGTTGTTGTTGAGTTAGGGGCGACGACGATCGTGGGATCGGATGCGCCCCGGTGTACCCGTGAAGGGTGAATCGCAAAGCCAGGAAAGGCGAAATGCTAAGCCAAAACGCGAAACGAGTGACGCCAAGCACTAGAAACTAATATGCCACACGGCAAAGCTACGCACAAAGGGAGAGGCAGAAGCACATAATAGAAGAAGGCAAACAAACAGCCAGAAGGGCATACATCATGTCACAGCAAATACACATGAAATCAGAGCACATACTTTTCCGGGAACTTGGCCCGCGGGAATCTTACATTGAACGCCTCCCAGAGCACCCATTGCCAAGGGTCTCGTCCATCCATGGGGACGCCATAACATCCGGAACCGGGGCAACAAACGCCCGCAAACTGGGGACCCAGATGGTAGAACTCATGAGGCGAGAAGTCGCCACTCGCCCCCACAGGAAGGGAACTTGCCCCCCACGAAAGCTCTCCGGTCCGTCAGACAGCAGTAACTCGGCAATCTTCGACCAGTGACCCGGTGGCATCACAGACGCCGGCAACACGTCCCCCAGGGGCCCCAATGCGCACCCGCACCACAGGGGTACTCGCGGCCCCGGGCACACCACCAGACGACAGCAGGGAACCCGGACGGCGCGCATCCTTCCGTAACGTCACCACCAGGCCATGCCCAGCACCAGAGTCCACACCATCCCTGGCAGCGGAAGCCACCACCCCCCACTGTGGAGAGTCCCCCGGCGGAGAAAGAACCGAAGTCACGTCCGAGACACAGGCACCAGCACCGGCAGGCACATGGACCTCCGCCACCACGAACCGCGGAGACATCGACGCATCCGTATCCACACTGTCAACATCCAAAGCCCCACAGTCACTGAAGTGACCAGCGTCGGCCCAGGAAGAAGACGAACGCCGGGAACGTTTCGACACCGGCCGGATATCGTCAGAGCCTGTAAGTGACCCAGAAACACGGGTACCACGAGCCGAAGGAACCGACGCCAGGACGGCAGCAGCCTCAACCACAGGGGGAACCGGACCACACACAGCAGGAGGCTCCGCAGCCACCCCAGCACCAAGCACATCCGGGACCCAAGTCACGGACACAGGGCCAGGCGCAGCATCAGAAGACGAGGGAGAAGACAGCGACGTCACACAGGGAGCTCCAGGAAGGCCCACGGGAGCAGCTGGGACAGCGACAGGATCAGGCAGACCAACCGACGGTACCTCAAGAACCGGAGGAGGGACGGCAACAACCGGAGGAACGGCAGGCGCCGCCGGGGAAGCTGCAGTAGCGAACGGGACGCTCACCTCCTCACCCCCGGAGTCCTCCTCCAGAGGGAGCGGCGGGAAATCCTCCTCACGGAACAAGTTCACAGGAGCGACTGGATCAGCAGTACACCCGGCAGCCTGATGCCCCAACAAGCCACACCGGAAGCAAGTACGGGGTTGCCAGGCATAAAACACACGCACGTAGTACCCCAACAGCCGGACAGAGCACGGTATGTCCGACCTCAGTCGCATCCCGAGGGTCCGTATGTTGGTCTACACACCCGAATACGTGCCAGACGACAGGGAGTTCATCCGCACACTGACGACGGAGCCGTACCTCTGGAAGAACCGCCGGAGGAGAGTCTCAGGAAACTCCATGGGGGCGCCATGAACACTGACATACGTCAAAGCACCACTATGGTCTGAAATGGTCACAGACCCGGCGCCGTCCTGTAACTGCAAAGTACGTCCCTCGTACCTCCATAAGAAAGCACGGTACACCGCCTCACCCACAAACTTGATAACAACACAGGGAGCAGTTACCAACTCAATGCCATATACGTCCCCAACCGGGACACGAAGCATGTCACTCAACACCACGTCCACCAGCGGGTAACCAGCAAGGCCAGTAAACTCCAATCCGATGGAGTTTAACCGCACGACAGCGGGAATAGGGCCGCCCATCGCAAAACACGCCACGTCTCCACCACCAGGAACAGCAGGGAGGGTAAACACCCCCACACCCCCTGCCGGCGAAAACGGCAAAGACCACAAACTGCCGGAGCAGACAAGCGACACGTCCTCACTCAACGGCAGCGCAGGTGGAACCCCTCCTGGCACAGTGGGACACTTGTGCCTATTATGCTGCTAATACCAATAAAGGATGGTGGTGTCACAATCATTAACAAAGGAGGTATGAGGAATCAATATCATACACAGCACAATGACATCACTTAAGATCCTCAGGTATCCACCTCACTAATACATATAAAAGCACCTACCACCTGGTATAAATGATGAACAACGGTAGAACAGATCCCTGGTATGCACTACTGCATCATAATTAATATCCTAGTAGTCAGTTAACACAATTATGGCCACTAAACGGGACCAGATCGACATACGTCCACCTTACTAGAAAGTGCAAAGAGTAGTGACAGCCCAAGAGCTAAGCAGGCTTGGAGTGACACCGATTCCAACATCTACTAGTAAACTGACTCTCATCTTTCAAATATCTCAAGCTCATATACAGACATTTCTCAGTATGTTCTAATTCATTATATAACAAAATCAAGGTTACAAAACACAACCTTACATAATAATACAAATCAATAATTCATTACATTAAATATTATATCATGATATATAAATATGTGATCAGGGAATTCATATTAGCAAGACATGTAACACTGGCTGGGGACGATACGCAAGGGTGGGAGAGATTGTTAAGAAAGGATTTTAAGACGTTACCGTATCAGCCGTTATACATAAGTATACATGAATACAATATAAAGTATATATATACAACATGAGTATCAAAACCTTGTCTCTGTGGTATACATCTCACAGTGCCATAATATAATTTACTGTCATGAAAAGTGGACAATACAATGAACAATAATGAAATGGAATTTCACAGTATACATGACAGTAATACATCAGAGACCTAAATTTATACATTCTACATCATAGTTCCCATAACAGGTCCTATACAGCAATACGTGGCATTACATTCTATAAGCCTATATGGGTGTTTTCCAAACTACATGACATTAAGCTACTGCTATTCATTAGACTACCATGGGGCACCCATGGAGTTTCCCGAGACGCTCCTCCGGCGTTTCTTTCAGCAGTTTGGCACCATCGTCAATGTGCGGATGCACTCGCTGTCTTCTGACAAGTATGCGGGTGTGAAGACCAACATTCGTACCCTAGGGATGCACCTGAGGTCGGACATTCCATCCTCTGTTCGGCTTTTAGGGTACTACGTACGGGTGTACTATGCACGGCTACTGCGGACGTGTTTTCGTTGTGGCCTGTTGGGCCATCAGGCTGCCGGGTGCACTGAGGCTGCGGTTCCTCCCGTGAACATATTCAAAGAAGGGGATTTCCTGCCGCTTCCTCTGGAGGAGGACTCTGGGAGTGAGGAAGTGAGTGTCCCGTTGGATGCTGCGGCTCCCCCTGCATCGCCTGTACTTCCTTTGGTTGTTGAGGACCCTCCTCCAGGTGTTGCCATGCCATCGAATAATCTTCCTGATCCCGTCGCTGTCCCCCCGATGACCTTCTGGGCGATCTCTGTGCGTCATTGGTGCTCTCCTCTTCCTCGTCCTCTGCTCCTGTGCCTGGCCTAGCGCCCTCGCCTTGTGTTCCATCAGTGATGGGTGCTGGGGTGGCAGTGCAGCATCATGCTGTGTGTGGTCCAGGTTTCCCTGAGGTTGAGGCTGCTGCTGCCTGCGTCGGGCGGCGGTTCGTCTGGCTGGTAGTGCCCGTGTTTCTGGGTTCGCATCCGGCTCGGACGATGTCCGCCCGGAGCCCAAGCGTTCTCGGCTTTCGTCTTCTGCCTGGGCTGATGTGGGTGACTTCAGTGATTGTGGGTCTTCGGGTGTTGAGGTGGATCCGGATGCATCGATGTCTACGGAGTTAGTGGTGGTGGAGGTCCATGTGCCTGCTGGTGCCCGTGTCTCGGACGTACCTTCTGTTCTTCGCCACCAGGGGGCTCTCCGCAGTGGGGGGTGGTGGCTTCCGATGCCGGGGATGGTATGGATACTGGTCCTGGGCGCGGTCCTGGTGGTTACCTTACGGAAGGATGCGCGCCGTCCGGTGCCCGTGGCCGCGGGTGTAGCTGTGGTGGTGCCCTCTGTCAAGCTCGCTCCTGTGAGGGTGCACGTTGGGAACCTGGAGGACATGTTGCCGGCGTCTGTGATGCCACCGGGTCACTGGACAATAATTGCCGAGTTGATGCTGTCTGATGTGCCGGACTGCTTTCATGCTGGGCGGGTTCCCGGCGTGTGGGGACGTGTGGCGACTACTAGCCTCGTCAGTAATACCATCTGGGTCCCCTGTTTGCGGGTGTTTGTTGCCAGGGTTCCGGAGGCTATGGCTTCCCCAGTGGATGAGCTAGACCCTTGGCAGTGGGTGCTCTGAGAAGCGTTCCATGTGTGGTTCCCGTGGGCCCGGTTCCCGGGCAAGTATGTCCACTGATTACCTGTTTATTTGCTTTATGTAGTGCTTGTGCCTCTCTGGCTATATGTTTGCCCAATTGTGTTATGTGCTCGGGCCTCTCCCTATGTTTGTTGCGAGGCCGGTGGTTAGATGTGAGTGTTTTTGTTTATGTGTTTGTTTTATGATGTTATTGTGCACTGTGTGGCTTTTTTCTGGCTTGTTGTCTATTTTGATTTTCATAGATTTCATGCAGATTTTTTAAATATTTTTGATTTCATGCAGACATAGATCTGGAAGCTAAAAGTCCAATATTACTTCTTCATCACCACATAATAAGCAAGCTAATTGTGTTACACATACCCAAACACAACACTCTACATGGTGGGATATTAGATACTCTCACAGACTTAAGACAACAGTTCTGGCTACCCCAAGGTAGACAGACTGTAAAGTCCATAATTAAATCCTGTGTAATCCGCCGGAGGAACTATGCCAGAGTGTGTCCATATCCGGGACCTCCTCCACTCCTAAAGAAACGAGTTGTACATATTCGTCCCTTTGAGACCACAGGAGTAGATTTCACAAGAGCACCAACACTGACAAGCACCAAGGACAAAATCCCAGTGAAGGCATACATCCGCCTATTCACCTGTGCCACAATAAGGGGAGTACATCTAGAAGTGACTCCTGATATGAGTGCCGAGGCATTCATACAGGGTTTCCGCAGGTTTACTTCACATAGACCTTGCCCTAAGTTAATGATCTCAGACAATGGGTGCAACATAGTTGCAGAGGAAGAATGTCTGAGGGAAATCTGGAACTACCCAAACGTGCGCACTGCCCTAAATCAATAACAGTGCCACTGGAAATTCATACCTCCCAGAGCACCATGGCATGGAGGCGTCTATGAACGCATGGTTGATACAGTAAAACAGTTTCTTCGGAGAACCCTACACCGCCAAAAGATTGATATGCTGGAGCTCCAAACCGTTGCCATATAAATAGTAGCTCGAGCTAACAACCGACCACTTACCTACTCTCTGATGATGTTTCGTAACGTGAACCATTTAGTCCAGCTCATCTGATGTATAGGGGGACCTCTAAGACCTCTAATGTCCCAGACGGACGAGGAACCAGAAGATCCTTCATATGTCTGAGAGTGACTTTGTACGTTTCAAACATCTATCAGGAGTGATAAGTCGGTTGAATGACGTAATGTACACTAGAATAGCAAACCGCTCTGAGGGAGTATCACTATGGGCAAACAACTCCTACAACAGAATTAACTTGAACCCTGGTGACATAGTTTTGTTGGACAGTGATATGCCACGCTCAGAGTGGGCTACAGGCCAAATAGTCTTTGTTCATCCAGACTGTCAGGGCATCTTGAGAATAGCGAAAGTAAAGTGACAAGGCCACACTACTTTCAAAACATTAGAGAAATTAGTTCCTTTAGAACTGGCAGGATAAGAAGATGTTCAACGACTTCCATCACCCGAAGCGCTGGTACGGTACATTTATCCTGAAAGGACTGCTGCACGACAGTGCAAGCTCAAATTAAAGAAACGTTATAATTCTGAGGGCGTGGAATAAAGTGTTTGTAGTCCTTACTAGGACTTTGGCCCGTATTTTGCCCCCCCCCCCCAGGAATTATTTTGGAAATCCGACACATGTTAACATTTTAAAATTAGCCATTACCAAATTTCAATAAAATGAGAGTTTTTCGTGACGTCATTTCAACGACACGTATTTTTACACTTCTCATTTCTTTTAATCATCAGTCTAGTGTTTAAACTTAATAAAATAGCATTCACTAGGACTAAATATAAAAAAATACACAAGAAAATTATAGCTTGAACCCCTATTAAAAAACTCAGAATATTAGAACCAAACATTGTTTGAACACCGCCTCGGGAATTGAAGTGCCATAATTGCCTCGAATCAAAACAAGAGGAATGAAAGGCAAAATGGCTCTTTGAGGTTCACATATGCGGCACTGCAGAGGTCTGAAAAGAGGCCACCCAATAGTGATCCAGCCACAGCGACCTCTACATCAACCATGAGAAGTATTGAATCTGGTAAATCTAGTAGTGTATATGATTGTAATGGCCATAATAAATTGTTTCACATTTACCGGTTATGAAATACCAGCAAACCAAAACCAGAGTAAGCCTGGGATTTATTCATACCATTGAATCCTTGTTATATAACCATTTGTGAATGCAGTTTAGTTCTCTGTAATTTATTCACAGGCGTGGTTCAAGGGAGGTGAGCTGGCCAACATAACCTGTGATGCTTTCATACCCTCTCTGCTCCACAGATGCCACAGTGCTAGCCGCCATTACATAGCAACTAGACTACATGTACCACACCATAATTTGATGTAGTCACACAGCATAATCAGGCCATAGCAACCTTACAGCTAAGGCCTCACATTTCCCTTTATATTAACCAGTTGATTGTAGCATTAACTCAAAATACTGTAGTTTAATTACTGCCATATGTGGTATAAATTAAATTCAACATAAAGTAAATGATTATAGTTTATTATTTTGTCCACCCATAGTGGTATAAGCTGTAAACATCCCTTCAACTATGTGCAGATAAATTCTGGCAGGCTGAATCTAACATACAGTCCACTTAGAGTCATATTAATTCAATAATAAATCAAATTAAAAAATAAAAAATAAATATTCTCAAGCAATAAAAACAAATACCTGCCTGCTAGGATTATCCCACAACAATCTGGCCCTGAATGATGCGTCCACAGCACTAATATTACTCCAGACCTCTACCATCTGGCCCTAAAGTACCCGTCGACAGCACTATTATTACTCCAGACCTCTACTATCTGGCCCTGAAGGACCCGTCCACAGCACTAATATTACTCCAGACCTCTACCATCTGGCCCTGAAGGACTTTGAATTTGACTTATTTCCCATATTACATATTACGTAACACACAAGCAAAGTGTATCTGCTTGAGTACAAACGTGAGTCGGTTTGTTAATTATGCCTTAGTGATTTACTTATATTTGTCAGTTACATACTCATACACATTTCATAGACCAAGAGCAGTAAGAATACTAGCATTATTGTTCATACCCAACTCATTTCCTCATTTCTCAGAGCTGGTCCATTCATACACAAACTCATTTCCTCATTTCTCAGAGCTGGTCCATTCATACACAAACTCATGTCACAGAGCTGGTCCATTCATACACAAACTCATGTCACAGAACTGGTCCATTCATACACAAACTCATGTCACAGAACTGGTCCATTCATACACAAACTCATGTCACAGAGCTGGTTCATTCATACACAAACTCATGTCACAGAACTGGTCCATTCATACACAAACTCATGTCACAGAGCTGATCCATTCATACACAAACTCATGTCACAGAGCTGGTCCATTCATACACAAACCCATGTCACAGAGCTGGTCCATTCATACACAAACTCATGTCACAGAACTGGTCCATTCATTCACAAACTCATGTCACAGAGCTGGTCCATTCATTCACAAAATCATGTCACAGAGCTGGTCCATTCATACACAAACTCATTTCACAGAACTGGTCCATTCATTCACAAACTCATGTCACAGAGCTGGTTCATTCATACACAGTCTCATGTCACAGAGCTGGTCCATTCATAAACAAACTCATGTCACAGAGCTGGTCCATTCATACACTAATGAACTAACAATAAACAAGCAAACATACGTTCTTTTTATCCGCAAATCACATTGTTAGTGTTTGTGCAAGATAAGATTAGTGAGCAATAATGAATAACCAGGAGCCGGTGTTGCACAGATGTGGGCGCCTCCTCCGCCGTCTCACAGTCCGGAGATCGAGTCCCATGGGTACTTGATGCTCCTTTTATTAATGCACTAAGAAATCCATTCACCTGTGCTCTAAGAGACTCGAACTGTGGAGCCCACGTGTGTGTGAGACAGAAGCCCTGAGAATATTACGTCTTTTGTCCTTGTTTTAATCATGAATAATAATTTGAAAGCAAATAATAAATTATAAAACAGGCTGAGTGGATACTGGATTCAAGCAGACGATGAGTCACAATAATCGGGCTGAAAATATGATGACCAAACCTCACATCAGGAAATGCACAACCTCAATGGAACAATTTTCACGTAGGAATTCTAAAAATCATCAACCGGTACTTTATTGAATCAAGCAGTCACCTTAAATCTTAATAGTTTAAAATCAAAATTTAAATTTAGTGTGGATAGCTTATTAAATAACTCTACGTAGTTGGTTATATGTAACCTGGAAATCGTACCAATTATAGGGGACAAAACCTTGACATCACCTAGAAAGTTTATAAGTCATCGAAACAAATTGAAATTTTAATTTTAAACTAGTAAATTTTGACGTGATTGCTTTATTCTCTAAGGTACTGGTTGATGATTTGTTAGAATTCCTGAGTGAGGAACTGCCCAAATATAATTTGAAATTGCCGACCAATAGTGTGTTGGAACTTATCAAATTGTGTATAAGACATTTATTTTAGTTTGAATAAAAAAATTTCAAACAATCAATTGGAATGGCGATGGGCAATCCCCTCTCACCAGTGTTGAGCAATTAACGGAGTTCTTTGAAACAAAAATCTTATCCAGGATTATTCCTGCTAACGTAGTTTGGTTTAGGTATGTCGATGATATTTTGTGCTTATTGCCGGGTGACCAAAATCAAACAGTTTTTCTTAATGAACTTAATTATTTTGTGTCTTCAATAAAATTCACAAGTGAGAATGATGAGAATGGTGCTCCTCTCTTTTTGGACATATGAGGCATAGAATCAATAGAAGTTTCAAATTTAGTGTGTATAGGAAACCTACCAACGTGGGCTCGCATGTATATTATTATTCAAATGATCATAATTAAGTTAAACAGGCAGTATTTTCAGGAATGTTCCTTCGAGCCTTGAGGGTGTGCAGCGCCGAGTTTTTTGATGAAATTATTGCTAAAATATATATGAAATTGGGAAGAGTTAACAATACCTTAAAATGTTTTTTGGTTAGCTCGTTCGGGCAAGCTTACGTTTTTATTATACGACTATTTGTACCCGATCACGCGTTGCTGAGACACAGCAACTTTTTCCTGTCTCCCAGTCCTTCATACCATACCCCCCTTCCCTGTCCCCTCGTCCTCCCAAACATTCCTCACTCCCTCCCTGTACTTTCGTCCTTCCAACCATTCCTCACTCCCCCATCCCCTCGTCCTCCCAACATCCCCCACTCCAGTGTCCCCCTTCTCTTCCCAACATTTTTCATTCCCCTGTCCCCTCGTCCCCCATCTTCCTTAGTCCTCCCCACCATTACCCCCTCCCCTATTTCCTCGTTCACCCCACCATCCCCCACTCCTGTCCCCAAGTCCTTCCTCACCATTCCCCACTCCCTCCTCTAATGCATTCCCAAATGATCTGATGTTCCCATCAGGAAATTGGGAACATCAAATGATCTGATGTTCCCATCACTGAAATATAAGAAAAACAGTCAAAAAACGAAATGAAAAACCTGTGAGAAAAAAATAAACAATACTCACAAAATGAACAGTGTGGTAAACAACACAGCTTAATTCCAATGCAATTTCACACAAAATCATTAAATCAAAAATAAAATTATTCGAAATTTATGAAAATTCAATTAATCAATGAAATTGGAAACATTAAAATGGAATCATAACACATTTAGTATAGCATGTGTTGCTGTTACGTGTGACAGATGGCGCTGTTTAAAAAAAAAAGCATGATTTTACCTGTCACAGGTGTCGCAACGATACTTATACTCACAAAAGGAACAGTATGATAAACAACACAGCTCAATTCCAACACAATGTCACACAAAATAATTAAATGAAAATGAAAATGAATAAAAACCTATGAAAATTTTATTTGTAAATGCAATCAGAAACATTGAATGGGAATTGTAACATAGTTAGTGTAGCGTGTGTTGCTATTGTGTGTAGCAGATGGTGCTGTTTAAAAAAAAACATGTTTTTACCTGTCACAAGTGTGGTATTTATATGGTAGGTATATAAAAATATGCACGTATTCGAATGGATCGTTGTGTCAAATTTTCAAAGCAATTGGTGAAGAAATTTTGGAGATCACAGCGTGTGTTGCTCTTTTGTCCAAAAGAGGGCGCTGTTTTTAAAAATAAGCATGTTTTTCCTGTCACAGGTGAGGCATGTATATAGTAGGTATATAAAAACACGCTCCTATTCGAATGCAACGTTGTGTCAAAATTTCAAAGCAATCGATAAAGAGGTTTCAAAGATTTCACTCACATAAAAAAACTTTTTCAAAAAGAGCATTTTTTCCCCATCACTGACATAACATCTATATAGTATGTATATAAAATCCCGCTCGGATGAAAATGGAATGATGTGTTTAAATTTCAAAGCAATCGGTGAAGAACTTTCGGAGATTAGCGATTTTGAACAAATGAACATTTACAATTTTATTTATATTCACTAGATGTACCCGACTACGGGTTGCTGTGGTTCATCAACGCATGTGCATTCCTAAGCCACAGCAACCTTCCCCTGTTTCCCCATCCTCCCCACCATTCCCCCCTCCTCCGTCACCTCGTCCTCCCAACCATTCCCCATTCCCTCATCCTCGCCTCAATCCCCCACTATCCCGTCCCCTCGTCCTCCCAAACATTTCCCCTTCCCCTGTCCCCTTGTCCTCCTTACCATTCTCCACTCCCTCATCCACTCATTCCCCCTACCATCCCCCACTCCCCCATCCAATCGTTCTCTCCATCATTACCCTTCCCCCGTTCCCTCGTACTCCCCACCATCCCCCACTCAAGGCCTCTCGTCCTCCCCATCATTCCCCACTCCCTCATCAGATGCATTCCCAAATGATCTGATATTCCAATCACTGAAAAAACAGTTAAAAAAACGAAATGAAAAACAATGAAACAATAACAAAATAAATTATACACTCGAAATGAACGGTATAGAAAACAACACAACTCAATTCAAGTGCAATGTCAAACAAAATAATTAAATCAAAATGAAAAACAATCGAAATATATGAAAATTAAATTTATCAATGAAATCGGAAACATTGCAATGAAATCATAACATATTTAGAATAGCGAGTGTTACTCGTACATGCATCAGATGGCGCTGTTTTTAAAAAAAACATGTTTTTACCTGTCACAGGCGTGGCGTCTATATAGCAAGAATATAAAAACATGCACGAATTCCAATGGAACGTTGTGACAAAATTTCAAAGCAATCGGTGAAGAACTTTCAGAGATTTTAGTGATGTTTTTTCCTTTAACAGGTGAGGCATATATATAGTAGATATGTAAAAACACGCACATATTCGAATTCAACGTTGTGTCAAAATTTCAAAGCAATCGTTAAACAGGCTTCGAAGATTTCCCGCACATGGAAAACATATGAAAAACACAGTTTTCTAAAAAAGCATGTTTTTTCTCGTTACAGATGTGACATCTACATAGTTTGTAAATACAAACCTGCTCGGATGCGAATAGAACGTTGTGTCAAAATTTCAAAGCAATCGTTGAAGAACTTTCAGAGAATAGTGATTTTGAACAAACGAGCATTTACATTTATCTATATTAATAAAAAGGGAAATGTTCGTTTGTTCAAAATCGCTAATCTCCGAAAGTACTTCACCGATTGCTTTGAAAAAAGAACTTTGGACTTTTTTTGAAAAACTGCGTTTTTAATGTGTTTTTCATGCGACGGAAATCTTCGAAACCTCTTTATCGATTGCTTTGAAATTTTCACACAACGTTGCATTCGAATAGGCGCATCTTTTTATATATCTACAATATACATGCCTTGCCTGTGACAGGAAAAAACATGCTTTTTTGAAAAACAGCGCCATCTGTTGGATGTAAGGGCAACACACGCTGTAATCTCCGAAAGTTCTTCACCAATTGCCTTGAAATTTTGACACAACGTTGCATTCGAATAGGCGCGTCTTTTTATATACCTACTATATAGATGCCACCTACGTGAGAGGTAAAAACATGCGTGTTTGAAAAACAGCGCCATCTGTTGCATATAATGGCAACATGCACGCTATACTAAATATGTCACGAATTCCATTTCAATGTTTCTGATTGCATTGATAAATTTTATTTTCATAGATTTTGATTTATTTTATTTTTTAGTGAATTTTTTGTGTGACATTGTGTTGGAATTGAGCTGTGTTGTTTACCATACCGTTCATTTTGTAAGTATAAGTATACTTACGAAATTGCTTTACTTGAAAAAATAATATATAAAAATAAAAAAAAGCATAGTTTGCCTTACAAACTATGCTTTACTTGAAAAACAGTGCCATCTGTTGCATGTAAAAGCAACACACATGCTATACCAGATATGTTACAATTCCATTTCTATGTTTGTGATTGCAATGATAAATTGAATTTTCCTAGATTTTGATTTATTTTCATTTTGATTTAATTATTTTGAGTGAATTGCATTGGAATTGAGCGGTGTTGTTTACCAGACCGTTAATTTTGTGAGAATAGTTTATTTTTATGTTTTTTTTTCATATTTTCATTTCAGTTTTTTTTAACAGTTTTTTATATTTCAGTGATGGGAACATCAGATCACTTGATATTCCCAGTTATCTGATGTGAACATCAGACTATTTGGGAAGGCATCAGACGAGGGAGTGGGGAATGGTGGGGATGATAAGGGGACAGAAGTGAGATGGTGCAGAGGACGAGGGGACAAGGGAGGGGGGGGGGTAATGGTGAGGAAGGACGAAGGGACGGGGGAGTTTGGGATGGTGGGGACGAGGGAATGGGGGAATAGAGAATGGAGGGGAGGACAAAGGGACAGGGGAGGGGGCATGCATGGAAGGAAGAGGGGATGTTGGAGTGGGGTATGGTGGGGAGGACGAGGGAACAGTGGAGTAGAGAATGGCTGGGAGGCTGAGGAGACGGGTGAGGGGGGAATGGTGGGGTAGACTGGAGGACAGGGAAAGTTGCTGTGGCTCAGCAACGCACATGCGTTGCTGAGCCACAGCAACGCGTGGCCGGGTACTGCTAGTATTTATATATATTATATGTATTATGACTATAAAACGTACATTTTATAATCATATCCCAAAGCGAAACCAGAAATTAGAAACTCAATGGTGGTACCTTATGCGGTAGTGCTTGAAAATCTTTCCCAAGTTTTCAAGAACCTTAATATCAATTTGGTGTTCACTAATAGTATGACGGTGAATTGTACACTAATAAGTCCAATTCATTACAAAACTCCCCTGGCACAGAAGGTTGTGTGTATTCGATTCCCTGCAATGTTTGTGAGTCTGTGTACCTTCGACAAACTGGAAAAGCCTTACAATTGCGTTTGTCACAACTTGCTTATAATATTTGAACTGCCCAAACGTCAAGTGCATTGTATCTACACACAAAATTGTGTCATAACACTATTAATTTGGAAGGAGCGAAAAGCAATACAAATTGAAGCAGTTTTCGTGGAGTCTGCTTTAATCAGTGTCAACATTTTCTCAATGTCAGTACTGGTATGTACAAACTTGACCCATTTTAAAGTTACAATATTGCACAACAGTTTAAGAAAAAACTCTGATAGGGAAGGTTACATAGTCTCATTACAATTTTATAAGCAAATATTATGTTTTTATTATATGAGGCTTTTTGTTTAATCTTTCATTCATATTTTCTGATCGCTCGATACTCCTGACTGTTCCTAGCTAATCTATACCTGTTTCTGGGTAAATCTTTTCCTGGGTACAGATTAGCTTAGAACAGTCAGAAGAAATAAGCGGTCAGAGCATAAATATGAAAGTTTAAACAAAAAGCCTCATTGAACGAACGCATAATATTTGATTATAAACTTGTAATGAGACATTGTTACCTCTCCCTATCAGAGTTTTTTTTCTTAAACTCTTGTGCAATATTGTAACTTAAAAATGAAGTGTAAACATTACATTAAGACTATAGCAATAACAAGGTAAGACAAGTGATTTGTCCTGCCTTGTTATTGTTACAGTCTTAGAGTTATGTTTACACCCAGATCACTTGTCCTGCCTGTTACTGCTAGTCTTAGTAAAATGCTTACACCCAGATCACTTGTCCTGCCCTGTTATTGCTATAGTCTTATTGTAATGTTTACACTTGACCTGGCTTGAACTGTGAGAGTTTTCTCCACAATGCTGTTCCTTGCAGCGCCCCGCAACCAAGCAACCAGTCTGTTGCTTGGAGCGGTCCGCAGGCCCGCATATCCACCACAGCCCGCTTGGTCCGGTACTCCTTGAAGAAACTATTAAGTTTTCTCTTGAAGATGCCCACTGTTGTTCCGACAATATTTCTTATGCTCGCTGGGAGGATGTTGAACAACCGTGGACCTCTGATGTTTGTTTAGTGTTCTTTGATTGTGCCTATGGCACCCCTGCTCTTTACTGGATCTATTCTGCATTTTCTTCCGTATCGTTCACTCCGGTATGTAGTGTTCGTTCGGAGTAGTGTTTACAAGGTGCTGTACACAATGTTTGGACGGTGCTGTATACAGAGTTCTCAAGGTGCTGTATATAATGTTCTCAAGGTGCTATATTCAATGTCTGGATGGTGCTGTATTCAGTTTTCTCAAGGTGATGCATTCAATGATTGGAAGGTGCTGTATACAGTGTTCTCAAGGGGTTGTATACAATGTTTTCATGGTGCTGTATTTGTTTCTTCATAATCTCTGATCTCTGACTTCTACTCGTTTGTCATTGAAGAATTTTTACTATAAATATTTAGATATACCATGTCTCTTGAAGGAATATTACATACCTTTTATATAATCTTTGTTTGTGAGACTGATGTGCTCAATAGACCAAAATAATATCTAAGGCTTTCACTGTATCATTGAGCTTAACCTTACCAGGTTACAAGTGAATGTCATTCAAGCCGCAGGTTTTAATTGATTGATAAAGATTAAGCCACCCAAGAGGTGGCCGGGAATGAATAGCCCGTAATAGTTTTAGTGTCATGTAAAAAACTAACAGTGTCATTCACATTATTTTCAATTTTAATATTATGATTATTTCTTAAATTGTGTACAAAGTAAATTACATATAATATTTGATAGCATGAAGATTAGATATAAAAACTAAGTTGTATAAAATAAGGGATAAAAAGAGCGTGTGTGTGCGTGTGTGGAGTCGCGAACCACGACCCGCAAGGCGGCAGTGGTTCACCCTCACACTCGGCCACCCTGCTCTGATCTCATAATATTCAATACTTATATTTATCATAATTTTTTTTCACTTTATTAGTCAACTCACCTAGTTGTGCTTGCAGTAGTTGAGCTTTGGCTCTTTAGTCTCGCCTCTCAACCGTCAATCTACTGGTGTACAGATTCCTGAGCTTCTATCTACACTTGAAACCGTGTATGAAGTCAGCATCCACCGCATCACTTCCTAGTGCATTCCATTTACTATCTACTCTGACACTGAAAATGTTCTTTCTAATGTCTCTGAAGCTCATTCCACCTGTGTCCCCTTGTGTGTGTACCACCCATGGTAAATAATCCATCCTTGTCTACCCTGTTAATTCGTTGAGAATTTTATATGTGGTGATCATGTGTCTCCGAGCTCTTCTGTCTTCCAGCGACATGAGGTGCAGTTCACGCAGCCTTTCCTAATAACTCAAGCCACTTAGTTACGAGACTAGTCTATTGGCATACCTCTGAACTTTTCCCAGCTTCGGCTTGTACTCACCTAGTTATGCTAGCTGGGGTTGAGCTTTGGCTCTTTGGGCCCGCCTCTCAACTATCAGCAAACTTATTTGTTTTGAAGGATTCCTTACACAGGTTTCTGAAGGTCGTTCTGATGTCAGCCAGCCTCGCATACGCCGCCGATGTTATTCTTTTGATGTAGGATTCAGGAAACATGTTTGGCATGATATCAACTCCTAGATCTTTGTCCATGTCCGTTTCGTGAAGGACTTCATCTCCCATTTGGTATCCAGTGATTAGCCTCCTATTTCCTCTGCCTAGTTTCATCACCGTACATTTTTTTGGGTCGAACTTTAGTAGCTATTTGTTGGGCCATTCCTTCAGTTTGTTTAGGTCATATTTTGCCTCATACTATCTTCTTCTGTCTTAATCCTCCTCATAATTTTTGCATCCTTAGCAAACATTGAGAGGAACGAGTCTATTCCCTCTGGGAGATTATTTACACATATCAGAAACAGTATAGGTCCAAGGACTGATGCCTGTGGGACTCCACTGATGACGCCTCGCCACTCCGAGATCTTACAGTGACTCGCTGTCTTCTGTCTTCTAAGTACTCATTTATCCAGTGGAGTACCTTCCCTATTCTCCTTCCTGCATCTCAGGCTTGTGCTAGTCTCTTTTGTGGTACCATATCAAAGGCTTTCTGGCAATCTAATAATAGGCAGTCTGCCCAGCACTCTCTATCTTGCCTGATTTGTGTTGCTTGGTCATAGAATTCAATTTATCCTGTGAGGCAGGACTTACCATCCCTGAACCAATGCTGATGTTGTGTTGCAAAGTTCTTTTCCTCCAGATGTTCCTCTAGTTTTTTTCGCACAATCTTCTCCATCATCTTGCATGGTATGCAATTTAGGGATACTGGCCTGTAGTTCAGTGCCTCCTGTCGATTACCCTTCATGTATATTGGGACTACATTAGCCGTCATCAAATTTTTTGGCAGTTCACCTTTTTACCAGTGATTTGTTGTACAATATAGATAGTGGCAGGCATAGTGCTTCTGCTCCTTCCTTTAGTATCCATGGCGAGATTCCATCCAGGCTTATAGCCTTTGTCACATCCAACTCTAGTAGATGCTGCCTCATCTCCCCCACTGGTAATTACAAACTCCTCGAGTGGTGTCTAGTTTAATTTTCCCTCTCTCTTATCTCTGGGACTTCTCCTTGCTCTACTATGAAGACCTTGAGGAATTTCACATTCAGTTCTTTGCACACTTCTTTGTCGTTTGTAGTGAATCTGTCTGCCCAATCCTCAATTTCATTCTCTGTTCATTCACTGTTGTTTTTTTCCTGATGTGGCTATGCAAAAATTTAGGTTGAGTCTTTGCCTTGCGCGCTATGTCAGGAAAACCCTACACCATTTACTATTATTAAATACAATATGCAGATAATATTGCTGCTGTTTGTAACAACAAATTAACCATATAAAGAGTGTTTATTCACTCATAGAAGACGTGGAAAACTGGAATTTTTCTCTCATAGAAAACGAGATTTCCTCCCCTGGAAAACGAGAAATCATTGCCACGCCGCTAGTAAATTCACCTACTAATTCTGTTGGGAATTATTCTTAATACAGCAGTCTTTGAACTGTAAACATTATACAAACATTTTACTTGAATCAACTTAATTATTAGTACCAAAATAGAGTAAATCTAGGCCCTCTATCCACTTTCATAAAACGCATCTGAGGAACAAGGGATGCGATCAGTGGGAGGCAGGGTCAGTAGTCGGCCATTTAATTTTAAATTAACAACAGTCCCGGGAGCAAATTTAGCTCCAATAATACTCCTTGGACATCAGTGTTATGTGAAGAAAAATGCTTCCATTATCAACATGCAACTACATTTGCTCAAGGGAGGTGTTACTTCAGATTCCTATATTATCTAACTTATTACAGTCCTTTAATATTTAAATTTAAGATATTTTCCTGTTAGAACACGAGACAGCGACAAAACCCAGGTAAATATCCCTTGGTCCTTATCTCATAATCAATATACCAATATTTCCTCTGATATAGCTGTCCTATTAGGGTTCCTGCTAATATTTGTAAGTATTCTTTGACAAGTTGAATTGAAGAGGAGGAAAAATTAACTAGTTACCTAGCATCAGTACATGAGTTGAGGCCAGTCAACCACGAGGAGTTATCGACTGGCGTGTTCATCCTTGTTCATAACTGGTTGATTTGGCCCACTACCATAAAGATAAAGATAAGCTGTAGTTAATTTAAGTTATCTGTGTAGTCTATAACTCTAATGAATGTCTACTAATCAATAATTGTTTATTGAAAGATTATATATGTATATAATTAATAAACCCCCAGAACGTGTAGTGAAAGTGATTTGTGAGACATTTTTATAAATCCAGTCCACTTCAAACAAACAATTTGGTCTCGAAAAATATAAAAATAAACGTAAAATATAAATTACTATACAAATTAATATAAATTAAATAAATTTAAATCTCACAGGTCAATTCCCCAAACGCTATGTCATTTTCATATTATCGATCTGTCTCTCTTCTCAACCTAACGTATTCATTCCTGGCGCTCTGGTGTCTTTATCTGTTCCCTATTGTTCTGTTATTTCTATAGTTTTTCCATGCTCTTGTACTTAGTTGCTTTGTTGTTGTACATCTCTGATTAAACAATGGGTTTCTTGTCTATATTTCCTTTTTTTTCCTTTTGGACCAGGACGAACTTGTCTGCTGCCTCCTTACACTTCTGCGTGACGTAGTCCATCATGTCTTGGGTTGTCTTTCCTCTGAGCTGTTTCCCAAGCTTTATCTGTTAGGAATTTCCTTTTCTCCTCATAGTTTCCCTTCCGGAATGCGGGCCTTTTTTTCTGGGCCCTTTCTTGAGTACCTTAACCCTACTTCGACCAGCTACTCAAACATCAGTATACTATGATCACTCATTCCCACGGGGGACTCGAAACCGATTTACTTTATGTCTGAGTCGTTCAGAGTGAAGACTAGGTCAAGTCTCGCTGGTTCATCATTGCTTCTCATTCATGTGGGGTCCCCTGACATGCTGACTAATAGTTTTTTGTCGCCACTTACAACATTTGAACTCTCCATATTTCTTCACCTCCATACGATTTCCTCCATGATCAGCAGATGGGGTCGATTTCCACAGGCAGCAGTGGCTGCTCTCTGAATTATAGTGTTAACCGCCATGTTGTTTCTGTTATACTCTTGCCAGGGTCGTCTGTCATTTGGTGGTGGATATATATCACTGCAACTACTACTCTTGGTCCTCCCATCGTCATGGTGCCTGTTATGAAGTCTCTGAACACCTCACAGCTTGGAATAACCATCTCCTTGAAACTCTATTCCTTTCTCATAAGAAGGGTCACTCTTCCTCCTCCCCTTCTTTCCCACTCTTTCCTCATTGCATTGTAGTTCTGGGCAAACACCGCATTCGTTATGATTGCTGAGAGTTCTTTTTCAATGAGTCCAATTATGTCCGGGTTCACTTCTTATGCTCTTTCCCTAAGTTTACTTGCCTTGCTTATGATCCTATCTATGTTCGAGAATATTACCTTGAAGCTGACACTCTTCAGTCTATCCTCAGTTTCTCTTGATTCAATTGGAGTTGGGCTTTTTTGGGGTGTCTGAGGGATGGGGGATGACCTAGAAAAGAGGACCTGGGGTATGAGGGGATTGGGAGGATCTGGTGTTGTGGGGGTAGGCTTGGATGGTTTGTGGTGGTGTGGTTGAGAGGATCTTTTGTAGGGCGTCAATTAGGGCTTGGGATTGGGGAGCAGGAGGAGTGAGGTCATGGGTTGGGGGAATGCAGTAGAGTCTGGATGGGAGGGGGGGGGGGTTCAGGGAGATCAGTGGTTGGGGAGGAAATTTGTGAGTGGGTTAACAGGGTCTCGGAGGATTCTGGGGCGAGGGGTAAGGGGGTGTCAAGGGAAACAGGGACAGGGAGGGGAGTGGGGGACCAGGAGGATATTGGGTGAGATGGAAGGGGAGCCAAGGAG
This sequence comes from Procambarus clarkii, assembly GCF_040958095.1. Lineage (NCBI taxonomy): Eukaryota > Metazoa > Arthropoda > Malacostraca > Decapoda > Cambaridae > Procambarus > Procambarus clarkii. The sequence continues at coordinate 10,857,131 of NC_091160.1, read as the reverse complement.
GGAATGGGGCGAGGGAGGAGGAGAAGACTGAGAGGGGTATGGGGGGATAGGGGGAAGAGACAGAGAGGGATTGGGGTGAGAGGTGAAAGAGGACACAGAGGGTAAGTCGTTAGGGGGGAAGGGGGTAAAGCAAGAGTATGGGGTGAGGGGGGGGGTGATAGGGATGGCATAGTGTGAGATGGGAGGGAGGTTTGAATGAGCATTTGAATGGGGACAGGGAAGGTTCAAGGTAAAGGGGGTTTCAATGGGGTCGAAGATGGGGTTATTGTCCTCTCCTCTGGGGTTGCTGGGGTGCTGGTTGGGAGTTCCCCACTCTCTCCGGGGCCGTTGAGTTGTGGAGCTGGAATCCTTGGTTCACTCTGCTCACGCACTGCTGCCTTTGCTCTCTCTTCCCTCATCATGTTCCTCTGGAGGAATATTTTCCTGTAACTTCTCACATGGTACAGGTGGCTCATTTTGTTAGTATCCATCAATGGTCCATGTTCGTGTTCTACCTTTGCTATATTTTCTCTCCTTGTTTGTCCTTTCTATTCTGAGTATTTTTATGCGGTGATTGTCTCTCCTGTTTCTTCTCTCTTTGAGTAGCGTGCAGCTGAACACCGGTAGTCTCTCCTCGACGCTCATACCTCTCAGTTCTGGGACCAGTGAGTTGGCTTGCCTCTAAATATTCTCGAACTTCGTTATATGTTTAATGAGATAAGGACTCGATATTGTTGCCTCATATTCCAGCAATAGTTTTACATACGCGAAATTCAAGATCTGAACGTCTCATTGTTCAGATTCCAAATGGCAGTTCTTATATTACCTATTTATTAGCTTTTGGTGACAGGTTGCGGGTCATGTCAACTCGACAGTGAAAGTGATATCACTGTCAGATTTCAATACGGAGTAAATGTTATCTTACTTTGTAATTGAACACGTAATTTGTTATGGGGGGGGGGCAGTGGTTGTACTGAGAAGGGCCAATAGCTAGAGTCAAGATGTATCTAGAATAGTGGGATAGATAGGCCCGCCCCCAAGGAAAAAGGTTCCTAGTAATGATTCTATGTTTTAAATTACAGGTCTATAGACTATTAGCAAATCCTCTACACCACTTCAACAGGATGAATGGATACTTCTCAAAATCTAGCTTATTTATTAAACCCTCTAATAACCCCTTATATACATTAATACAATAAATCACTTTACCACTCTTCCTTACGTTAATCACCTTGGACCACATAGACAGGATGCAAGGTTTACAACAGCAACTTGGGTAAAGACTACTTGGAGAAGGACAATACTAAAGGCTCTAAGTAGCCTGGTAAAACTTGATCACACATGGTTTCACTAAAACACCCTAGAGTAATCTTAGAGATATAAACACTAGCTTAGGCTACACAAGAACTAATTACACACTTTGCCAGAGCCCGGTAACACAGTATAATGTAATTATCTTGTAGAACTGAGAATCAAGATAAGGTAAGGGGAGAGAGAGAAGGAAGAGGAGTACAGAGACTACGAGAGAGAGTGTGAGCACCACAACAGCCAGAACCAGTGAGGAGGAGAGCAGCCTCCTCCGCTCTCTTAAATATGTTGCCGGGAAGGGTGCCTTGCTGATCGTACAGCTATAAACATTACAAATTTTCACCGACATTCATTACTAGTTACATTAACAGTTCTAAGAATAGCTGACAACTAGTTCAATATTATATTTATTAATCAACAAGCTCAGAGTCTAAACGCTCTGTGAGAACAAGATTCATCTTACGTCTGGCAAGGTAGACGGAACCGAGGTATGAGAAGCTCTGCGTATAAACGTTATTGTTAATAAACTATCCTTCTCACAAGATTATTTGGAACTCAATTTGACCTCTAGTTTCAACTAAGAACCCAGGGTCGTAACATAATTGTAGAGGTCTTGAGTAATATTAGTGTTGTGGTCTGTGGTGACAGGTCCTTCAGGGCCAGATGGTAGAGGTCTGGAGTAATATTAGTGCTGTGGACGGGTCCTTCAGGGCCAGATGGTAGAAGTCTTGAGTAATATTAGTGCTGTGGACGGGTCCTTCAGGGCCAGATGGTAGAGGTCTGGAGTAATATTAGTGCTGTGGACGGGTCCTTCAGGGCCAGATGGTAGAGGTCTGGAGTAATATTAGTGCTGTGGACGGGTCCTTCAGGGCCAGATGGTAGAGGTCTGGAGTATTATTAGTGCTGTGGACTCGTCCTTCAGGGCCAGATGGTAGAGGTCTGGAGTAATATTAGTGCTGTGGACGGGTCCTTCAGGGCCAGATAGTAGAGGTCTGGAGTAATATTAGTGCTGTGGACGGACCTTCAGGGCCAGATGGTAGAGGTCTGGAGTAATATTAGTGCTGTGGACGGGTCCTTCAGGGCCAGATGGTAGAGGTCTGCAGTAATATTAGTGCTGTGGACGGGTCCTTCAGGGCCAGATGGTAGAGGTCTGGAGTAATATTAATGCTGTGGACGGACCTTCAGGGCCAGATGGTAGAGGTCTGGAGTAATATTAGTGCTGTGGACGGGTCCTTCAGGGCCAGATGGTAGAGGTCTGGACTAATATTAGTGCTGTAGACGGGTCCTGGAGGAAGCTTTTGGTCATGCGTTCGAGCTACTTTACATCTGAAGACAAAACGGTGTCATCCAGACAGTCGTTCGGACATCCAGACAGTCGGGGGTCATCCAGAATCGGGGGTTATCCAGACAGTCGGGGGTCATCCAGACAGTCGGGGGTCATCCAGACAGTCAGGGGTCATCCAGACAGTCGGGGGTCATCCAGACAGTCGGGGGTCATCCAGACAGTCAGGGGTCATCCAGACAGTCGGGGGTCATCCAGACAGTCGGGGGTCATCCAGACATTCGGGGGTCATCCAGACTCGGGGGTTATTCAGACAGTCGGGGTCATCCAGACAGTCGGGGGTCATCCAGACAGTCGGGGGTCATCCAGACAGTCGGGGGTCATCCAGACAGTCGGGGGTCATCCAGACAGTCGGGGGTCATCCAGACAGTCGGGGGTCATCCAGACAGTCGGGGGTCATCCAGACTCGGGGGTTATCCAGACAGTCGGGGGTCATCCAGACAGTCGGGGGTCATCCAGAATCGGGGGTTATCCAGACAGTCGGGGGTCATCCAGACAGTCGGGGGTCATCCAGACAGTCAGGGGTCATCCAGACAGTCGGGGGTCATCCAGACAGTCGGGGGTCATCCAGACAGTCAGGGGTCATCCAGACAGTCGGGGGTCATCCAGACAGTCGGGGGTCATCCAGACATTCGGGGGTCATCCAGACTCGGGGGTTATTCAGACAGTCGGGGTCATCCAGACAGTCGGGGGTCATCCAGACAGTCGGGGGTCATCCAGACAGTCGGGGGTCATCCAGACAGTCGGGGGTCATCCAGACAGTCGGGGGTCATCCAGACAGTCGGGGGTCATCCAGACAGTCGGGGGTCATCCAGACTCGGGGGTTATCCAGACAGTCGGGGGTCATCCAGACAGTCGGGGGTCATCCAGAATCGGGGGTTATCCAGACAGTCGGGGGTCATCCAGACAGTCGGGGGTCATCCAGACAGTCAGGGGTCATCCAGACAGTCGGGGGTCATCCAGACAGTCGGGGGTCATCCAGACAGTCGGGGGTCATCCAGACTCGGGGGTTATCCAGACAGTCGGGGTCATCCAGACAGTCGGGGGTCATCCAGACAGTCGGGGGTCATCCAGACAGTCGGGGGTCATCCAGACAGTCGGGGGTCATCCAGACAGTCGGGGGTCATCCAGACAGTCGGGGGTCATCCAGACAGTCGGGGGTCATCCAGACAGTCGGGGGTCATCCAGACTCGGGGGTTATCCAGACAGTCGGGGGTCATCCAGACAGTCGGGGGTAATGCAGACAGTTGGGGGTCATCCAGACAGTCGGGGGTCATCCAGACAGTCGTGGGTCATCCAGGCAGTCGGGTGTCATCCAGACAGTCGGGGGGTCATCCAGACAGTCGGGGGTCATCCAGACAGTCGGGGGTCATCCAGACAGTCGGAAGTCATGCAGAGAGTCGGGGGTCATCCAGACAGTCGGGGTCATCCAGACAGTCGGGGGTCATCCAGACAGTCGGGGGTCATCCAGACAGTCGGGGGTCATCCAGGCAGTCGGGTGTCATCCAGACAGTCGGGGGTCATCCAGACAGTCGGGGGTCATCCAGACAGTCGGGAGTCATCCAGACAGTCGGGGGTCATCCAGACTCGGGGGTTATCCAGACAGTCGGGGGTCATCCAGACAGTCGGGGGTCATCCAGGCAGTCGGGTGTCATCCAGACAGTCGGGGGTCATCCAGTCAGTCGGGGGTCATCCAGACAGTCGGGGGTTATCCAGACAGTCGGGGGTCATCCAGACTCGGGGGTCATCCAGACAGTCGGGGGTCTTCCAGACAGTCGGGGGTCATCCAGACAGTCGGGGGTCATCCAGACTCGGGGGTCATCCAGACAGTCGGGGGTCATCCAGACAGTCGGGGGTCATCCAGACAGTCGGGGGTCATCCAGGCAGTCGGGTGTCATCCAGACAGTCGGGGGTCATCCAGACAGTCGGGGGGTCATGCAGACAGTCGGGGGGTCATCCAGACAGTCGGGGGTCATCCAGACAGTCGGGGTCATCCAGACAGTCGGGGGTCATCCAGACAGTCGGGGGGTCATCCAGACAGTCGGGGGTCATCCAGACAGTCGGGGGTCATGCAGACAGTCGGGGTCATCCAGACAGTCGGGGGTCATCCAGACAGTCGGGGGTCATCCAGACAGTCGGGGGTCATCCAGGCAGTCGGGTGTCATCCAGACAGTCGGGGGGTCATCCAGACAGTCGGGGGGTCATCCAGACAGTCGGTGGTCATCCAGACAGTCGGGTGTCATCCAGACAGTCGGGGGTCATCCAGACAGTCGAGAGTCATCCAGACAGTCGGGAGTCATCCTGACAGTCGGGGGTCATCCAGACAGTCGGGTGTCATCCAGACAGTCGGGAGTCATGCAGACAGTCGGGGTCATCCAGACAGTCGGGGTCATCCAGACAGTCGGGTGTCATCCAGGCAGTCGGGGGTCATCCAGACAGTCGGGGGTCATCCAGGCAGTCGGGTGTCATCCAGACAGTCGGGGGTCATCCAGACAGTCGGGGGTCATCCAGACAGTCGGGAGTCATCCAGACAGTCGGGGGTCATCCAGACAGTCGAGTGTCATCCAGACAGTCGGGAGTCATGCAGACAGTCGGGGGTCATCCAGACAGTCGGGGTCATCCAGACAGTCGGGGGTCATCCAGACAATCGGGGGTCATCCAGACAGTCGGGGGGTCATCCAGCCAGTCGAGTGTCATCCAGACAGTCGGGAGTCATGCAGACAGTCGGGGGTCATCCAGACAGTCGGGGGTCATCCAGACAGTCGGGGGTCATCCAGACAGTCGGGGGGTCATCCAGACAGTCGGGGGTCATCCAGACAGTCGGGGGTCATGCAGACAGTCGGGGTCATCCAGACAGTCGGGGGTCATCCAGACAGTCGGGGGTCATCCAGACAGTCGGGGGTCATCCAGGCAGTCGGGTGTCATCCAGACAGTCGGGGGGTCATCCAGACAGTCGGGGGGTCATCCAGACAGTCGGTGGTCATCCAGACAGTCGGGTGTCATCCAGACAGTCGGGGGTCATCCAGACAGTCGGGAGTCATCGAGACAGTCGGGAGTCATCCAGACAGTCGGGGGTCATCCAGACAGTCGGGGGTCATCCAGACAGTCGAGAGTCATCCAGACAGTCGGGAGTCATCCTGACAGTCGGGGGTCATCCAGACAGTCGGGTGTCATCCAGACAGTCGGGAGTCATGCAGACAGTCGGGGTCATCCAGACAGTCGGGGTCATCCAGACAGTCGGGTGTCATCCAGGCAGTCGGGGGTCATCCAGACAGTCGGGGGTCATCCAGGCAGTCGGGTGTCATCCAGACAGTCGGGGGTCATCCAGACAGTCGGGGGTCATCCAGACAGTCGGGAGTCATCCAGACAGTCGGGGGTCATCCAGACAGTCGAGTGTCATCCAGACAGTCGGGAGTCATGCAGACAGTCGGGGGTCATCCAGACAGTCGGGGTCATCCAGACAGTCGGGGGTCATCCAGACAATCGGGGGTCATCCAGACAGTCGGGGGGTCATCCAGCCAGTCGAGTGTCATCCAGACAGTCGGGAGTCATGCAGACAGTCGGGGGTCATCCAGACAGTCCGGGTCATCCAGACAGTCGGGGGTCATCCAGACAATCGGGGGTCATCCAGACAGTCGGGGGTCATCCAGACAGTCGGGGGTCGTCCAGACAGTCGGGTGTCATACAGACAGTCGGGGGGTCATCCAGACAGTCGGGGGGTCATCCAGATAGTCGGGGGTCATCCAGACAGTCGGGGGTCATCCAGACAGTCGGGAGTCATCCAGACAGTCGGGAGTCATCCAGACAGTCGGGGGTCATCCAGACAGTCGGGGGTCATCCAGATAGTCGGGGATCATCCAGACAGTCGGGAGTCATCCAGACAGTCGGGGGTCATCCAGACAGTCGTGGGGTCGTCCAGACAGTCGTGGGGTCGTCCAGACGAAGATGAGGGTCATCCAGACAGTAGTGCGGACATCCACATAGTATTGGGTCGTCCTAACGGTCGTGGAGTCGTCCAGACGGTCTAAGGTCGTCCAGTTAGCCGTGGGGGGTCGTCAAGATGATCGTGGGGTCATCCAGACAGTCGTGGGGACATCCACAAAGTCGATGGTTCATCCTCACGGTCCTGGGGTCGTTCAGATGGTCGTAGGAACGTCCAGATGGTCGTGGGGTTGTCCAGAAGGAAGGTCCAGAATCAAGCCAACGGCCGTGGGGTCATTCAGACAGTCGTGGGGTCATCCACAAAGTCGTGGGGTCGTCTTAGACGGTCGTGGGGTCGTCCCACTTGTTCGATTGTTTCGTTGTGGCTTGTACTCACCTAGTTGTTCTTGCGGGGGTAGAGCTGCGGCTCCTTGGTCTCGCCTCTCAACTGTCAATCAACTGGTGTACAGGTTCCTGAGCCTATTTGGGCTTTTTCATATCTGTTTAAAACTGTGTATGGAGTCAGCCTCCACCACATCACTTTCTAATGCATTCCATTTACTATATTCTCGGACACTGATAACGTTATTTATAATGTCTCTGTGGCTTATTTGGGTACTCAACTTCCACCTGTAATTACCTAAGTGTAATTACCTAAGTGTAGTTACAGGATGAGAGCTACACTCGTGGTGTCCAGTCTCCCCAGCACTCTTTGTCATATAATGCTTTGAAATTACTGACGGTCTTGGCCTCCACCACCTTCTCACTTAACTTGTTCCAACCGTCTACCACTCTGTTTACAAAAGTGAATTTTCGTATATTTCTCCGGCAGCTTTGTTTCGTTAATTAAAATCTATGACGTCTTGTTCTTGAAGTTCTGGGTCTCAGGAATTCTTCCCTATCAATTTTATCGATTCCTGTTACTATTTTGAACGTAGTGATCATATCGCCTCTTTTTCTTCTATCTTCTAGTTTTTGCATATTTAATGCCTCTAACCTCTCCTCGTAGCTCTTGTCCTTCTGTTCTGGGAGCCACTTAGTGGCATGTCATTGCACTTTTTCCAGTTTGTTAATGTGCTTCTTAAGATATGGGCACCATATAACCGCTGTATATTCCAGCTTTGGTCTAATAAAGGTCGTGAACAATTTCTGTAGTATTTCCCCATCCATGTACTTAAAAACAATTCTGAGGTTAGAAAGTGTAGCATAGGCTCCTCGCACAATGTTCTTAATGTGGTCGTCAGGTGACAGTTTTCTATCTAGAACCACCCCCTAGATCCCTTTCTTTATCAGAATTCTTTAAAGATTTCTCACATAATTTATAGGTTGTGTGGGGTCTATGTTCTCCAATTGCACATTCCATAACATGGCATTTATTCACAGTAAATTACATTTGCCAAGTGTTGCTCCATATACTTATTTTGTCCAGATCTTCTTGAAGGGCATGACAATCATCTAGGTTTCTTATGTTCCCTATTATCTTAGCATCATCAGCAGACATGTTCATGTAATTCTGTATTCCCACTGGTAGATCGTTTATGTAGACAATGAACATTACCGGTGCATGAACTGAACCCTGTGGTACTCCACTCGTGACATTCTTCCAATCCAATACCTTGCCTCTGATTACGGCCCTTATTTTTCTGTCAGTTAGGAAATTTTTCATCCATGTTAGTAGCTTACCTGTCACTTCTCCAATATGTTCCAGTTTCCAGAACAACCTCTTATGGGGAACTCTGTCGAAAGCCTTTTTTAGGTCCAGATAGATGCAGTCAACCCAACCATCTCTTTCCTGTAAAATCTCTGTGGCTCGATCATAAAAACTGAGTAAGTTCGTTACACAGGATCTTCCAGATCGAAAACCATACTGTCTGTCTGATATTATATCGTTTTCCTTCAGGTGTTCTACCCATTTAGTTTTTAATTATTTTTTCCAATATTTTGACTATTACACTTGTCAATGATACAGGTCTATAATTAAGGGGGTCTTCCCTGCTTCCACGTTTGTAGATTGGAACTATGTTAGCCTTTTTCCACACATCAGCTACAACTCCTATAAACAGGGATGCCTGAAAAATCAGTTGAAGTGGAATGCTGAGCTCAGGTGCACATTCTCTCAGAACCCATGGTGAAACTCCATCTGGACCAACTGCTTTGTTCTTACTTAACTCCTTGAGCATTTTTTCCACTTCATCTCTAGACACCTCTATGTGCTCTATGTTGTTCTCTGGAATTCTTATTGTGCCTGGTTCCCTAAAGATGTCATTTTGTACGAACACACTTTGGAACTTTTCGTTTAGTGTTTCACACATTTCCTTTTCATTTTCCGTGAATCTATTTCCCCTTTTCAACCTCTGAATATTATCCTTTACCTGCAATTTGTTGTTTATGAATTTATAGAATAGACCTGGTTCTGTTTTACATTTGTCTTCAATCCCTTTTTCAAAATTTCTTTCTGCCTCTCTCCTCACTGCCGTGTAGTTGTTTCTCCCATCTTTGTATCGCTTATATGTTTCGGGGTTTGGCCTCTTCCTGTATTGATTCCATTTTTGTGTCTTTTGGTGTCTGGCCCTCTCGCAATTTCTATTTAACCAATCCTGTTTCCTAGTTCTGCATCTCTGTTTTGGTATAATTTTTTTGTGCCTTTATCAAATATTTCACAAAACTTGACATACATCTCATTCACTGACATATATCTCATTCACCTGTGTCCCCTTGTGTGTGTACCACCCATTTCAAATAATCCGTCCTTGTCAATCCTGTCATTTTCCTTGAGAATTTTGTATATGGTGATCAATAGTGGCAATAGGCACAACGAGGGGGCCGTTTTGCTTTCCCCAATGGCCCCTCGCAGCATCAGGGGGGGTTTTCATTTTTTCTAACGGCTGTCGGAAAATCCGACACCATTTAATAATAATATCATACAGACAGATAATTGCTGCAGTATTGTATAAACAAGTTACCCATAGAAAATGTAACTGTAGTGGAATTTCCGTCTATAGAAAACGGGTTATCATCACCACATACTATTATAAATTCACCAGCTATTCTGCTGGGAATTATTCTTAAATACATTAGTCTTTGGACTTTACCATCATAAAACATCTCATATAAATTAACTTAATTATCAGATGCAGGCGATGAGTCACAATAACGTGGCTGAAGTATGTTGACCAGACCACACACTAGAAATTGAAAATTGATTCTACACAGACGCCGTCTTGTAGAATCGGCTCTTATAAACAATGTACCCAACATGAACTTGAGTCCTGGCTTTGTTGCTGTGGACTCTTCCCTTTCACAGTATATACTCAAATGCTCTAATCTTTCTAACAAACGTGACTTAACATAAGCTTTCCCCCTTCCATTTCTTTCTTTCTCTTTCCTTTTCTTTCTCTCTTCTCCCTTTTTCTGTTCATTGTCTTCTCCTACGCTCCCTTGCTATCCTCTTCTTTTTTCCTATTACTATCTCCTTCGGTGGTTATAATAGGAGCTGCCTCGTATGGGCCAATAGGCCTGCTGCAGTTCTCATTACTACTATCCCCTACACCTGACTTTCCTCCTCAGCTCTCTCTTGCCTATTTATTGCCTGTCCCTACCTCCTCATCACAATCGACTTGAGAATGGTCCAGGACGGACCGAAACGTCGTCGTCCCTTCAATTTCTAGTGTGTGGTTTGGTCAACTTAATTATCAGAATTAAAGTAGAGTAAATGTGACCCTTCTATCACTTACTGTCATCTGGACAATGTAGGCCAGTAGCGTCAGTGGTGAGGGAGGGGCAGCCATTGTTTATACTGAGACCAGAGGCTCACGGGAGCAATTCGGCTCCTGTTAATTCTCTTGGACGAAGTGTTATGGAAGATCAGAGTAGTGATCTGCCATCATCAACACGCTGTCATCAATTTCAAGGGAAGTGTCTTTCCGAAACCCGTTTATCTTTCATTTATGGCCATTAATGTTAGTGGATATAGGGTGAACGGGTTAGAGCACAAGATAGCCTCATACTAAAGGTAATTAAGCCAGGTCTTCATGGTTCCTTGTACAGTGTTTTCTCTGATATAGCTGTCATATATAGGATTCTGGCTTTACAGCTAGCGCCCTTTTGACAGGTCAAGACGAGGAAGCATGCTTTGTGCATCAGTTACCAGGGTGATGGAAGCTACCTCAAAGAGGGAAAATGTGGTGTCTACATCCTGGTTATACCTGGTGGACTAAGGCCTGCTGTACAAACAAGATAAGGAACCTCTTCAATGTATGTAGTCTAATACTGTAGTTTGATTGGCTGCATATATATAAATTGAATTAATATAACCCCCCCCCCCCTAATGTGTAGAGGATCGATTTGTGAGATTATGAGATTATTGCAGAAATACAGTCCACTTATCATCATACAAATTGCTATCGAAGTATATAAATTAACGTAAATATAAATTCATATAAATTAAATAAATATAAATCTCACAGGTCGGTTCCCACAACGGCCCCTCGTAGCATAGAGGGTGGGTTTTTCCATTTTTCCATATATTTTGTCAACTGCTGCCTTCAATCATGTATTACTTTCCAAAATGGGAATTAAAAGGTATCCTCCTAGTCCTTACCATTTCGTCCAAGAGGATTAAACGGCCACTTCCAGTCATCCCAAAATTTCGTCATCTCAGTGACCCTGCACAGACATTGCTAATGGTCAATGACGTCATCCAGTCGTCATCTTCCTTGTACAGGACCGTTTTCTGTTATGGTGTACTTATTCCCATTTTCAATATATGTGTCAAGTGGATTAAAAGGCCGCCTTTCGTCGCACTTTATTTTCGTTACCTCGATGACCCTGCACAGATATCGTTAATGGTCAATAACGTCACTCATTCTTCATCATCCCCGAATAAGTGCGTTTTCTGTTATGGTACATTTATTCTCATTTTCAATATTTATGTCAAGGGGGATTAAAAGGCTGCCTTCTGTCAAGCCTAATGTACAATGACGTCATCCTAATCTTTCCATAATAAACTCGTTTTCCTTAATTAGGTATTTCCATATTGTTTCCCATTTTCTAAGATCATTTTCTAGCTAAGATTGCATAATGCACATAAGAAATGAGTTCAACCCTGTTACCGAACCAGCATTTACCCAGGACTTTTTCTAAATCTAAACTTACCCAATTTATATCCATTGTTTCGTGTTCTGTCTCGTGTTAAATCTTTTAATACTCTATTAATATCCACTTTGTTATGTACATTCATCCACTTGCACACCTCTATCATGTCATCCCCTAATTCTTCGCCTTTCTAGAGAATTTAGGCTTTGTCAATCTTTCTTCAAGGATCGTTTATCATGCATTGGAAATAAAATGAAAATCCACATCTGCCATTCGTATGAAACAGACCCAGACATGGGAATACTACTGAATTCATGTTGAAGTCTCCAATTACATGCGAATATATGTTATTATATAATTTTTCAAAACAGGCTACACCATCACTCAGATACTTTTATTTAATTCCTCCCACACTGATAGTCCTGTATACGTCTCATAATCGCTCAAAAACATGCCACCACACCCTTCTGTAACATATAACCCATCTATACCCACTCAAAATACTCATTCATTGTACATAGATATAAGAGCTACTTTGTATGTGTAAAATAGGCTTTCTGCAGTTACCTTCAATCTGATGTTCTCATAACCTTAATAAAACGTCATCATCCCCAATGAGGTCTGATCACCAATGGGGTACGATGCTTTCAGCCTTCCATGACGTCACAAGCGGTTCCAAGGAGGGTTCCCACCTCTCATTAGCACATTCCCTTAATGTCTTAATAGCTCAACTGTTCTCGGTAAGTGTTATCACAGGCTATGCCATGATGCCTTGTATCCACTCATTACTTGGATCATTGTATCTTTGCACATATTTTTTTATATTTAATTCTTCAACTCTACCATACAAACCTAACCTAACCCATAATAAATAAAAGCATTCTATAGAAATTAGATCCGTTCTTTTACTGGCGCATGACGTCACAAAAGCGATTTAGTGAGGGATTAATATTGCCTCACATTAACAAAGATGTGTGACTGGCTTACGGCGACCTGACTTTTTAACTGTGAGTGACGTCATAAGATGCACAATGAGGCCTTGGCATCCTACTTATTTATGTAGTATATTAAATGTTATTATTCAAAAAATGGCCAGATTGTCCATCCCCAACCTAACCTAACCTCCTCATCACAGGTTTAAGAATATACCACCTCATCGCAGGTTTAAGAATATACCACCTCATCACAGGTTTAAGAATATACCTCCTCATCACAGGTTTAAGAATATACCACCTCATCACAGGTTTAAGAATATACCACCTTATCACAGGTTTAAGAATATACCACCTCATCACAGGTTTAGGAATATACCTCCTCATCACAGGTTTAAGAATATACCTCCTCATCACAGGTTTAAGAATATACCACCTCATCGCAAGGTTTAAGAATATACCACCTCATCACAGGTTTAAGAATATACCACCTCATCGCAGGTTTAAGAATATACCACCTCATCGCAGGTTTAAGAATATACCACCTCATCGCAGGTTTAAGAATATACCACGTCATCGCAGGTTTAAGAATATACCTCCTCATCACAGGTTTAAGAATATACCACCTCATCGCAAGGTTTAAGAATATACCACCTCATCGCAGGTTTAAGAATATACCACGTCATCGCAGGTTTAAGAATATACCTCCTCATCACAGGTTTAAGAATATACCACCTCATCGCAAGGTTTAAGAATATACCTCCTCATCACAGGTTTAAGAATATACATTTCATACGTTTTTATTATTTTTATTGGCAATAAGTGTTTACATTCTAGTCATTATAAAAAATGCAATGGAGACAAGCATAATATTTCAGATGGCAGTCATAGCAAATTCAGTGATTTTAAATTTGCTAGGCAGTTCTATTCCAGCTTCTCTATCATATCAAATCAGGGTAATTCACAGAGAGTAACAGCGGTTATTTTCACTGTAGATGAATTGTACACTATATTCCACAGGTGGTTAGCATACATCTAGCTACTCATCATTCTAATACTTGTATTCATACGCTAGTCATGTATAACTGTAATCGTTCATTATGCAGTGCTAAGTTCAAAACTAATTAACTATCCAAATGTCGTACCGCGATTTAAGCAGAATCGTACGTCTGGCAGCTTAGCGGATTAGTAGCTATGCTCATTGGTTAGTAAACTGTCCTCCCATCCGTCAAATAGTTGCCCAAATGTCGCACCGCAATTCATCCATCTGGCAATACAGCTGCATCCTAGCCAGTATATTCATTGGTTAATCATTTCTGAACCTCAAAAATCCTAATCTTGCTATGCAAATCAGCCAACTTGTTTCCGAACCAACAGTCACAAATACATGCATACATGCCAACACATGCTCCACAACACATACATGCCAACACATGCTCCACAACACATACATGCCAACACATTCTCCACAACACATACATGCCAACACATGCTCCACAACACATACATGCCAACACATGCTCCACAACACATACATGCCAACACATGCTCCACAACACATACATGCCAACACATGCTCCACAACACATACATGCATAGAGAATAGGCTGTTTTTTGCCACTATTTGCTCCATTAATCAGATGTAATTTATACCATATTATAAATAATTGTACCATAATAAATGAAATGTATTAAGATTATGATTTCAGTAAACCCCACAGCTCACTCACCCCAAGTAATCTTAAAATTGTGTACTGATAATTCATATTAATGCATACCAATCAGTAAGGTAACCATATTATTCAACCAAGTCTGAAACATTATTAAATTCCCTATTATATTCTAACACTCGAATATTGTAATTACATGAATAAATACCCACCTACATACTATTCATATGGATAAAGCAGGGTGTATATATTCCATTTAAATAAATATTACTAGTTATTAATAAAAAGCTTAGGTTGTGATAAGGCGCACTAAAATATATTAATTTAACATCATTAACACAAAATGCAACACTTGTACCTACACTCAAAATACACAAAGTAAATAACACGCAGTATAAAACACATACACATTTACACTCAATATAGCATTTACACACAAAGCATTTCCACACAAAAAATCCATTTTATACATAAAATACCACATTTACTTACCAAATATGCCATTTATGCACAAAATATACTTTTTACACACAAAATATAGCATTTACACACAATATATGCCATTCACGCACAAAATATGTCATTTATAGATAAAATGTCATTTACATACAAAATATGTAAGTTACACACACAAATATACCATTTACACAAATATTGCATATACAATCAAAGTATAACCTTTACACAGAGTATGGTATTTACACAAATATAGCAAATTGCTTATAAATTTAGACAATCAAAATGCGCTCTCACTAAATTACTCAATTTCACAAACGTAATTTTCACAAAATACCCAAACATTGTCTCATAAACCAAAAATAAACTTTCACACTTGCACATGAAGATCTATTTTGTCAGATTACATATACAGAACTCAAACAAATACTCAACTCGCATAAAAATTACAGTTGCATCAGTTCCACTTCAGCAACTAAAAAAACACATTTTACATAAATACACTATTCACACTGCATGACAAAAGGTCTTCTACACCTTAGAAGACAGAAGACAGCGTGTCACTGTGAGGTCTCGGAGTGGCGAGGCGTCACCAATGGAGTCCCACAGGGATCAGTCCTTGGACCTATACTGTTTCTGATATATATGTAAATGATCTACCAGAGGGAATAGACTCGTTGCTCTCAATGTTTCCTGATGATACAAAAATTAAGAGGAGGATTAAGACAGAAGAAGATAGTATAAGGCTAAAATATAACCTAAACAAACTGAAGGAATGGTCCAACAAATGGCGAATGCGAGGCTGGTTAGCATCAGAATGACCTTCAGAAACCTGTGTAAGGAATCCTTCAGAACCTTGTATATCACATTTGTAAGGCAAATGCTGCCATGCTGCCCCAGCATGGACCCAGAATCCATACTTCGTCAATCACAAAAAAAAAAAATCAGTTGACTAACAGTTGAGAGATGGGCCCAAAGAGCCAGAACTCAATCTGTGCAAGAACAACTTGGTGATAAACTACTAGGTGAGCACAAGCCGAAGCTGGCAAAAGTGCAGTTATGCTACTAGGCTAGTCCCAGAACTAATAGGCATGAGTTATGAGGAAAGGCAGTATGAACTGCACCTCACGTTGCTGGAAGACAGAAGAGCTTGGAGAGACATGATCACCACATACAAAATTCTCAAGGGAATTGACAGGGTAGACAAGGATGGATTATTTAACGCGGATGGTACACACACAAGGGGACACAGGTGGAAGCTGATTACCCAAGTGAGCCACAGAGACATTAGAAAGACCTTTTTTAGTGTCAGAGTAGATAGTAGATAGAATGCACTAGGAAATGATGTGGTGGAGGCTGGCTCCATGCATAGTTTCAAATGTAGATATGATGGAGCTTGAGAAGCTCAGGAATTTGTACACCAGTAGATTAACAATTGGGACCAAAGAGCCAAAGCTTAACCCTCGCAAGCACAACTAGGTGAATACAACTTGGTGAGTACAATAGTAATTTGAACAAATTTATGATAAATATAAGTGTTGAATATTATGAGGTCAGAGCAGGGTGGCCGAGTGTGAGGGTGAACCACTGCCACCTTGCGGGTCGTGGTTCGCGACTCCACACACGCTCTTTTTATCCCTTATTTTATACAACTTAGTTTTAATATCTAATCTCCATTCTATTAAATATTATATTTAATTTAATTATGCACAATTTAAAAACTTAAGAAATAATCATAATATTAACATTTAAAATAATGTGAAGGACACTGTTAGTTTTTTACATGACACTAAAACCTGCGGCCTGAATGACACCCAGTTGTAACCTGGTGAGGTTAAGCTTAATGATACATTGAAAGTTGTAGATATTATTTTGGTCTATTGACCACAACAGTCTCACAATAAAAGATTATATAAAAAGTATATAATATGTCGTCAAGAGATATGGTATATCTATTTATAGTAAAAAATCATCAATGAAAAACCAGTAAAAGTCAAAGATCAGTGACAGAAAAAAAGGCAGCACAATGATAGCACTGTATACAATACCTTGAGAACTTTGTATACAGCACCTTGAGAACATTATATGCTGCACATTGAGAAAATTGTATACAGCTATATGAGAACTTTGTATACAGGACCTTGAGCACATTGAATACAGCACCTTAACTTGAGAACATTGTATACAACACCATGAAAACATTTTATGCAGCACATTGAGAACACTGCATATAGTAGTGTAGGAGATGCTCCAGACCAACACTGGTGGGTGTGAGTGTAGAAGATGCTCCAGACCAACACTGGTGGTGTGGGTGTAGAAGACGCTCCAGACCAACACTGGTAGTGTGAGTGTAGAAGACTCGCCTGACTAATACTAGTCGTGTGGGTGTAGGAGACGCGCTTGACCAACACTGGTGGTGTGGGTGTAAAAGACGCTCCAGACCAACACTGGTGGTGTGAGTGTAGTAGACGCTCCAGACCAACACTGGTAGTGTGAGTGTAGGAGACGCGCTTGACCAACACTGGTGAGTGTGGGTGTAGGAGGCTCTCCTGACCAATACTAGTGGTGTGGGTGTAGGAGACGCTCCAGACCAACACTGGTGGTGTGGGTGTAGGAGACGCTCCAGACCAACACTGGTGGTGTGGGTGTAGGAGACGCTCCAGACCAACACTGGTGGTGTGAGTGTAGTAGACGCTCCAGACCAACACTGGTAGTGTGAGTGTAGGAGACGCGCTTGACCAACACTGGTGAGTGTGGGTGTAGGAGGCTCTCCTGACCAATACTAGTGGTGTGGGTGTAGGAGACGCTCCAGACCAACACTGGTGGTGTGGGTGTAGGAGACGCTCCAGACCAACACTGGTGGTGTGGGTGTAGGAGACGCTCCAGACCAACACTGGTGGTGTGGGTGTAGGAGACGCTCCAGACCAACACTGGTGGTGTGAGTGTAGCAGACGCTCCAGACCAACACTGGTGAGTGTGGGTGTAGGAGGCGCTCCTGACTAACACTGGTGGTGTGGGTGTGGGAGTCAATTCAGACCATCACTGGTGGGTGTGGGAGTCGACTGAGATCAACACTGGTGTTGAGGGCGTAGGAGATGTTCCAGACAAAAACTGGTGGTGTGGGTTGGGAGTGTGGGATAATCTAGCTCAGGTGTAATAATGATGTTAAATTTTTCAAAGGACCATTCTTTAAGAAGAAAAATTAGAGAACCAGTGCCTATGGATCTCTTTTATTAAATATAAATGATATATAATAGTTCATTCAAAATGAACTGTAAATAAATGTTAATTATAAAACCGTCTCCCTAACCAATCTTTGGAGGAAGGGGGTAAATTGATAAAATATACATATACATGGGAATAAAATATTAAATGATGCAATAATAAATCACTAGATTAATAATGTTTTAACTACTAGAAGAATACGAAACTGCTTAGCTGTTATAGCTGATAGAAGCATGCATCCAGCAAATATGTTACAGCAAACTTGTCCAAGCAGGCTAAAGACAAGTGATCATGCTGGCGGAATGTCATCTCTCCTGCCCAGAACCCAAGTTGAAAGGCGAATCACATGTAATTTCCATTTATGAGTGTATATTCCCACACATATTAGTAATTTAGTGTGGATAGAATATGATAATGACTCTTACGAGGATATTTTGATGGTCGTGCATCCTAACGACAAGGCACCCTATATAACATATAAATTGAGGCCACAACTATATTAAAAAGGGATATCTTACCTTGACCGGACGTGGTGTCCGGAATAAGATGAAGCCGTCACGTCTACTTGAGATCCGTTAATGCATGGATGCTATTAATATGAGAAGATAATTACACGAGCTCCAAGACACTCCTTCTAATACGATGTCTATCTCTGCCAAGTCTCTCTCGGCTGGCTCGCGCATGCGCACTCACTCGCAATGTTTGAACTCGGTAAATAATTGCTATATTTGGTTCTCCTTTCTGAGATGATCAAGACAAGGTTGATCTTAAATTTAATGATATTAATTTGTCTTGTATGACAACAGATTGGTTCTCGCTATGCAAATAATTTAAATAAAAGGGCGTTAAAAGAGCGAGAATATTAATTTTGAATTATTTCAAAATTTTCAGTTCCTTTGTCCTCCCCACCATTCTCCATTCCCCCATCCCCTCGTCCCCTCCATCCCAAATTTCCCCGTCTCCTCGTCCTTCCCCACCATTACCCCCCTCCCGTGTTCCTTCATCCTCCCCACCATCTCTCACTTCCGTCCCCTTGTCATCCCCACCATTCCCGACTCCCTCGTCTGATGCCTTCTCAAATGGTCTGATGTTCCCATCAGAAGATTGGGAACATCAAGTGACCTGATGTTTCCAACACTGAAATATAAGAAAAACAGTTAAAAAATGGAATGTAGATATGAAAAAATCTATATAAATAAAAATGGAAATGTTCGTTTGTTCAAAATCGCTAATTTGCGAAAGTTCTTCACCGATTGCTTTGAAATTTTCACACAATGTTCCATTCGCATCCGAGCAAGTTTTTATATACGTACTATATAGATGGCACGTCTGTGACGGAAAAAAAACATGATTTTTCTTAAAAACTGTGTTTTTGCATGTGTTTTTTACATGAGGGAAACCTTCGAAACCTCTTTACCAATTGCTTTGAAATTTCGACACAAAGTTGCATTCAAATAGGCGCGTCTTTTTATATATCTACTATATACATGCCTCACCTGTGACAGGTAAAAATATGAGTCTTTGAAAAACAGCGCCATCTGTTGCACATAATAGCAACATGCATGCTATACTAAATATGTTATGAATTCCATTTCGATGTTTCCGATTGCATTGATAAATTTTATTTTCATAGATTTTGAGGAGTTGCTCCTGAGCTACCGTGCAGTGAGGACGTGTCGCCTGCTGCTCCGGTGGTTTGAGTCGGTTCTCACTACGTGAAGAGAGCCATGGGAAAAGGCTCAGCGCAAGAGGGAATGGAAGCAGCTTTCGGACGAGGAGGGACGGTGGACCGATGTGCAGCAGGCCCCAAAGAAAACTGCTATCGAGGCTTTACCACTTGCTTCTACCAGCAAGTCAGCGGACGTAATGGACCTAGAGAGGACAGCGTCAGTCACACACCAGCCAGTGTCAGTCAATGCTTCTCTGTCCGCAACGCTGCCGCGGGACGGCAGTATGAGTCAGGAGAGGACACCACCGGTTTCACGCCAGCCAGTGTCAGCCATTGTTCCTCTCTCCACAGCCCAGCCGCAGGACAGCAGTATGGGACAGGGGAGGACACCACCAGTCTCACACCAGACATCGCCAGCCTCTGCACTTCTTCCAAAATTCAAGATCATGCAGACCGACCACTTTCCTACAGCATATGGAGTAGTAACGGCGATGGAAAAAGAACAACCAGAGCTCAAACTTTCCATTACAGTCAACCTGAAGGGAGAAATAATACTGACACCTCAAGACCAACAGACTGCACATTACTTAGAGAAGGTAAGAGTCCTGCAGGGGAAACCTGTGTGCTTGGTAAAGCTGGACCCTTCAGAACGACGCACACGAGTCGTGCTTTTGGGATACCCAATCGACTTTCCCCTGGATCCAGTGCTAGAACACAAGCAAGTCCTGAGTGCGGAACGTTGCCACACAAAAGTAGACAAGGCAGCGACGCGTCAGGTTCTGGTGACCGTCATGGGACATGTGCCAGAAACTTTCGGTCTTGGAAATTGGGGGACATACCGACAGAGGCATACGTCATGGAACCCCTGCGCTGCTTCAGGTGTCAGAAATACGGCCACCATCAGTCACGCTGCACAGGACAGGAGAGGTGCGGAGTGTGCAGCCTGAAACATCCAACCAAAGACTGTATTGCCAAGCACAAGGCAAACCAGACCACAACAGCCAAATGTCCAAATTGTGGAGGCAAACATCATGCCTGGAGCACAACCTGCTCTGCACGGAAACAAAAAGTACAGACAGCTCAGGCCAGGATCAACACACTGCCCAGCAATACATACCCCAACACCAACGTCTGGAACACTCGTGCACAGCCACAACAGCCACCCGCTCTCACAGAGCAAAATTTCCCGAATCTGTCAATTCCGAATCAGACATTACACGAAAGTGTTGCAGAAGTCCAGCAAATGCAAAAGAGCAGAAAACACTTACTTTCGGAATCTGCTCACCAGCTATACAGTTTTACCGAGGTCCAGCTGAAAACCATCGTGAAGATCATGGCAGAGACCATTATCAATTGCCTACAGATGACGCAGAACGCCTCACAGCAACAGACTCAAGACATCACTTGTGTGATAATGGACAAGATCGTGCAGCAGACCACAGTTACACGAGAAATAGACTCCGACAGGATGGAGCACGAGAGGACAACCAACGCAACTTGGACATACTGACTACCGACAACAGTCGGATAGTCAAGACTCCGGAACATCAACATTCACAAACGCAACTGCAAGAAGCAGTGACCACCCACGATCAACAGAATCTTCCAACACAGGAGACAGACAACAACAGCCAATGCAGTCTGATATGCAGCAACGCCAACAAAGACGTATTGAACAGCAGAGATGCACAGGTTCCGCCAACACAAGAAACGGCCACGAGCAATCAATGCAGTCCGACTTGCAGCAATACCAACAACAAAGTGATGGACCACAGTTCTGCACAGATTCCAACAATGCCGGGGTTGACCACGGACAATCAATGCAGTCCGACCTGCAGCACTTCCAACAACATAGCGATGGACCACAGTTATGCACAGATTCCAACAACGTCGGGGATGACCACGAACTATCAATGCAGTCCGATTTGCAGCGACACGACTTGCGAGGCGGAGAATATAGAGGTCAATTCCGAGGAGGAGTTCTAGTAGAACAAGCAACACCACCCGAACCCGTCGTTTGGCCATTACGAATTCTGCAGTGGAACATACAAGGCCTTGGAAATAAAAAACACACACTTCAGGAGGCTGCAA
Source organism: Procambarus clarkii (assembly GCF_040958095.1). Taxonomy (NCBI): domain Eukaryota; kingdom Metazoa; phylum Arthropoda; class Malacostraca; order Decapoda; family Cambaridae; genus Procambarus; species Procambarus clarkii. The sequence goes on along the minus strand of NC_091160.1, from coordinate 10,835,444 downwards.
TCAGCACGAAAGCAGATATCATCGTTTTGGAAGAAACTCTTTTCCCAGCCACGAAATCCTTCAGATTAGCTGGATATCAGCACTATGTTCTACCGTATGAGCGGGAGAGACTAAGAGGATTAATGACCCTAGTCAGAAACACCATACCCAGCAAGAAAATGGACTCAGTTTCATGTGGGGATGGAGTAGAGGTATTAGCAGTTACAGTGAATATGGCTAATTTTGAGCTCCTCATATACAACGTCTACAAGCCCCCTAGACGTAAACTAGAAGCAGAGGCAGTGCTTGCCTTGGCCACGCAGGAAAATTTAATTATTGCTGGAGATTTTAATGCTCATCATCCAGAGTTAGGTGCAACTTGGCCAGCCAATGCAGATGGGCGCCATTTAGCTGCAGCTCTGCGTGAAGTACCTGAAATTACACTTCTCAACACTGGGGAACCCACTCACATTCTAGGAGGTTCCCTTGATCTTACATTCATCTCAACAGCACTCCAGCAACAGGCGAAGTGGGAAGTAGACCCGGTGATCACCAGTGACCACTATGCTACTGTCACGACACTAAACCTGGCACGACCTCCTACACCTCCTGCGCAGCCTCGGTGGAATTTAGGAAAGGCCAATTGGAATGTATACCAGGAAGAACTTGATAAATGGTATGCAACGTACACGCCACCTGAGGATTTGAACATACACGAGACCAATCTGCAGGAAGCCGTTGCAGCTGCTGCGAACACAGCTATTCCAATCATTATCACAGGTAACACGAAACGAAAGAACTATTGATTCTATAGTAATGACGTTAAAGAACAGAACCACAGAGTCAACATCTTCAGAAAACATCTAAAGAGAAACCCCACACCAGAAGGAAGAACTCTGCTACGAGCGGTGATATCTGAAGCAAGACGAGTTTCTAGAGAAGTAAAGGAGGCAAGATGGTTTGAGTGGTGTCAAACTCTAAATGAACATAGTAGTCTTGGCAAGATATGGGGTCAGATTAAAACTATCTCAGGTCGACCAGCCCGGCCACAGGCATGTATTCAACCATTGCAGGAGGCTGAGAGACTTGCTCTCCAATTTGCAGAAAGAACAGCTTCATATCAGCTTCCTGCAATGGTCCGAAGGCAGCAAGAACACTTAAAACAAGAGAGGATGACAGTCATTCATGAGGGCATAGCTATAAATGACGAATGTGACTGTCCCTTCACCGAACAGGAACTAAGCAGAGCCAAAAAAGGTGGTAAGGACACTGCACCAGGTGCTGATAACATTACATACTCAATGATCGCACATGCAGGTCCTGCTGGAGACCGAGGGATATTGGACGTCATCAATGCGTCTTGGCAGCAAGGCAACCTACCGCCCTCTTGGAAGAAAGCAGACATCATACCGATTCCTAAGCCGAATGAACCTGGCAATTACAGACCCATTTCATTAACATCATGCGTTAGTAAAACTGCAGAACGGATGGTCTTAAATAGGCTACTGTGGAAGACTGGAGACCTTCATAAACACATATTTGGCTTCACTAGAGGAGTAGGTACTGCAAACTGCATAGCAACATTACTAGGAACAGTTAACTCTGGTCCAGCTATAGTGGTCTTCCTTGATCTGGAAAAAGCGTTTGAACTTGCAAGCCCGCCAGCAATACTACACACCTTAGTTAAAAAAGGTGTGAGGGGGAAAATGCTAGCATGGATTCAAGATTACCTAAGTCACAGGTATGCCAGAGTAAAGTTGCAAGGACAAGTGTCGGACTACCACTTGCACGAGAATGGGACTCCACAAGGAGGAGTCCTCAGTCCTAGTCTTTTTAATATCCTTATGGAAAACCTTGTTACCATGTCCTTTCCAGAAGGGGTTACATTGCTAAGCTATGCTGATGATCTAGCATTAGTCGTTACGGGTCCTTCACTTCTAAATAAAGCCCAAGGTGCTTTAGATCAAGTGACATCTGAATGCAGTGTTTTAGGGCTAAAAATATCTGCACAGAAGTCTAAGGCGATGAGACTCGGTGGCAACGCTCCAGACAGGCACCTACGCATTCAGGACATTAACCTTCAGTGGGTTACACAATATCGATATCTCGGAGTGTGGATTGATTTTAAAATGACATTCAATAAGCAAATTCAATATCTAAAGGAGAAAGCAAAGTCACGAATAAATATAATGAGAGCAATCACAGGGCCCCGTCTAGGAGCGGGACACAGAGTGTTGAGAATGTTTTACATACACGCCGTTCGTTCCCTGGTTGATTATGCAGCACCTGCCTTACTCACTCTTTCTCCTGGTCAGTGGGCAAACGTTGAGGTTCTTCAAAATGATGCATTGCGAGTCATAACAGGTGCTCCCAGATGGACTAAAATCCTGAACCTAAGACTAGAGACAAAGCTCACGTCGATTGAAATAAGGGTAAAGGGGATTGCTGCGTGCATGCTGACCAAGATATTGACTAGACCTAGAATCAGTTCACTTAAAGATATGATCACTGGAGCACTAACTCTGGACAGAAGAGCCTCCAATGGCAACAGGTGGACCCATTGTGCGATAAACGCCATCGATACATTCGATATGGCAAACACAGTCACTGAGAGGGGTGTCGACGACATACATGCAGACTTTGTTATACAAGCCCCTTGGGAATCTCTGCCAGCAGACTTTCAGATTATGGCTCTTGACGGAAAGAAGAACCAGACAAGTCCTCATCTGCTACGTCACATTGCACAGATGCATATAGAAGCAAACATGGCATCCGACAGCTTCACTTACTTCACGGATGGGTCAGTAGACCAGCAGGGACAAGAAACCGGAGCTGCAGTTAAAGCAGGAAACTCTGTATATAGTTGGAGGCTCTCAAATGGGTGTTCGACTTTACAGACTGAGATGCTAGCCATTCAAAAGGCTTTGGAACATGCTCTTGCTGAACACCGACAACATGTTATCATCCATACAGATTCGAGAACCGCCATTGAAACCTTGCAACAAGAACACATATGTGATAACATCCATCTGATCACCAATGTCTTATCATTCATGCACACACTCCAACGACAAGGCCGACGGGTACTTATCAACTGGGTGCCAAGTCATGTGGGACTATTAGGTAATGACATTGCAGACGAAGCTGCAAAACTTGCTACTAAGAGGAGGAATGTAGACATTTACATACCACAGAGTCTCTCCCAGATGAAGAAAGTGATTCGAAACAGAGCAATGCGAAAGATGTACAGTGACCACAACACAACAGTTGCAACATTAGGATCTGCGGGTTGGTACAAGAATTCAACCAACTACGAACCACTTAGTTTGATGAACGGGGGAAGTAGAACAACAGAAGTGCACTTACATCGCATCAGGCATGGATACCCATGTGCATGGGAAATAGGCTTACGGGTTCCGGAAGGTGAGAGGAAATGTCAACACTGTGGAGAAATGCCCGACAGACCACTGGAACATTATCTAACACAGTGCACAGTTACAAACCCGTTAAGATTTCACCTTCGATTCAACAGAGCAGAGGAAGTTGTTAAACACATATGGCAAAATCTTACTGAAGCGACCATACGAGTCATACATACTCATCCTCCGCCCAAGTAAAACAGAAACAAGCATCACTTAGTGGGCCAGCCAGAGGCTTAGGGCCCGCGCAGGATTATCCCTGCTAAAAAGAAAAAAAAAATAGATTTTGATTTATTTTATTTTTTATTGAATTATTTTGTGTGACATTGTGTTGGATTTGAGCTGTGTTGTTTACCATACCGTTTATTTCGTAAGTATAAGTATAGATGCCACATCTGTGACAGGTAAAACTATGTTTTACTTGAAAAACAGCGCCATCTGTTGCATGTACGAGCAACACACATGCAATACTAAATATGTTATAATTCCATTTCAATATTTCTGATTGCATTGATAAATAGAATTTTCATAGATTTTGATTTATTTTCATTTTGATTTAATTATTTTTTTGTGAATTGCATTGGAATTGAGCTGTGTTGTTTACCATACCGTTCATTTCGTTAGTGTAGTTTATTTTTTAATTTTTTCACGTTTTCATTTAATTTTTTAACTGTTTTTCTAATATTTCAGTTATGGGAACATCAGATCACCTAATGTTCCCAATTTTCTGATGGGAACATCAGACCATTTGGGAAGGCATCGGGCGAGGGAGTGGTGAATGGTGGAGATGAAGAGGGGACGGAAGTGAGAGATGGTGGGGAGGACGAGGGGGTCAAGGGAGGAGGTACTGGTGGGGAAGGACGAGGGGAAGGAAGAGTTTGGGATGGTGGGGATGAGGGGATGGAGGAATGGAGAATGGTGGGGAGGACAAAGAGACAGGGGAGTAGGGTATGGTGGGAAGGAAAAGGAAATGGTGGAATGGGGGAAGGAATAAGGGACTGTGGAGTGGGGAATGGTGGGGAGGCCGAGGAGACGGGTGAGGGGGGGGGCAATAGTGGGGAGGACTGGGGGATAGGGAAGATTGCTGTGGCTCAGCAACACACATGCGTTGCTGAGCCACAGCAACACGTGGCTGGGTACTGCTAGTATATAAATAAAAATGGAAATGATTGTCTGTTCAATATCGCTAATCTCCAAAAGTTCTGCACCGATTGCCTTGAAATTTTCACACAACGTTCAATTCTCATACGAGCAGGTTTTTATATACATACTATACAGATGTAACGTCTGTGACGGGAAAAAATATGTTTTTTTTTAAAGCTGTGCCTTTTTGTGTGTTTTTCAAGTGATGGAAATCTTCGAAACCTCTTTACCGATTGCTTAGAAATCTTGACACAACATTGCATTCGAATAGACAAGTAATTTTATATACCTACTATATACATGCCTCAACTGTGACAGTTGAAAAAACATGTTTTTTTTTTAAAGCAGCACCATCTGAAGGACGTATGAACAACACACGCTGTAATCTCCGAAAGTTCTTCACTGATTGCTTTGAAATTTTGACATAACGTTCCTTTCGAATACGTGTGTGTTTTGATATACCTACTATTCAGATGCCTCACCTGTGACAGGTAAAAACATGCATTTTTTTAAAAACAGCGCCATATGTTGAACGTAGGAGCAACATATGATATATAAGATATGTTACGATTCCGTTTTCAATGTTTACGATCGCATTGACATATTGAATTTTCTTAGATTTTGTTTTATTTTCATTTTGATTTAATTATTTTCTGTGACACTGCATTGGAATTGATCTGTGTTGTTTACCATACCGTTCATTTCGTGGGTATAGCTAATTTGTTTCTTTTTTCGCTTTTTCATTCCATTTTTTTAACTGTTCTTTTTCAGTGCAATTGGTGGTGAAATTGAGCTGTGTCGTTTGATCGGCGTTTGAATTTAAATATATTTTTAGTATTTTTTGTTTTTGTTTTGAGAACCTGAAAATGGACAACACGTTTATTTCACAGCTGCAAATGTGCAACAAACAGCTATGAATCCGCCGGCTACAACGCTAACTGCTTTCTTCACGTTATGTCAAAATGACGCGTTTAAGAAAACGTTGCTGTATTCTGAAGTGCCTACGTATTACACATGGAATGCCAGTTGAAAATCCTTTGAACGACGTAAACGATGAGAACGAGTTGAAGGACAACGTGGCATATTCAAACAAACTACGATAGGAAGACATGACTAGGGGACACCATGCATTACAATCAAGATGAATGCTTCTTTCGTCACAAGCTGTTGGTAAATGTTCCCGGTCCAACGTCTTTCCACCAATTGAGATTTGTCAGCGGTGTAAGACATGCCACTTTCTGTAATGCATGTCAAGCTCTGAATTTATTGGAGAACGACCGACACTGGGATGTATGCATTAATGACACATCCAACACGTCACATCCAAATCAAATTCGTGCATTGTTTGCAATCATATTGACCACCGGCTCTCCTTCATCTCCAACAGAGTATGGGAGAAACACAAATCGCACATGGTTGAAGATATTGTCCGTCGAATATGAAGGAAAATTCAAATTTGACCATAAATTTCACAGCAGAAATCCACAACGAAAAGTTGATAAGGATTAAAGATTTGTGCTTAGAAATCGCGAACAAAGTTCTCATTCAATGCCATCAATGAATCGATCTGATCTGCTGCTTTGACGCAACTTTTGTTGCGTCGTGAACAATATTACAAAACGGGAGATCTGTTATCATATGTGCAATCAAATATTCTTAAGCTAACACTTGAGCAAAAAAACATTTACTATTAAATAAATTCAAACTGTCAATAACGGGTTGGGAGAATTTTTTTTAGATGCGTCAGGAGGAACTGCAAAACCTTTCTAATTAGATTGATTTTGGCAACATTTCGATCCCAAAATGGCATAACCTTAGCTCTTGCATCGACCGGAATAGCTGCGACATTGCTACCAGGTGGAAGAACTGCTACTTCGGCTTTGAAAATGCCACTGAACATGCAATTCATTAAAACTTCCACGTGCAACATTTCCAAAGCATCCGGCATGGGAAAAGTATTGCAGAAATGTAAACTTATTGTATGGGATGAATGCACAAAGGTCCACAAAAAAATCGCTCGAGATTCTTGATCGATCATTGCAAGATTTGTGTGGAAACATCAGATCATTTGGGAACGCATTAATATTACTTGCAGGAGATTTCATGCAAACATTACCTGTAATTAGATCAACACTTGCGTACGAAATAAATGCTTGCCTGAAATACTCTACTTTGTGGCGCCACGTAAAGATGTTAAAATTAACTACAAATATGCGTATTCAACTGCAAAACGACTCATAAGCTGAGATATTCTCACATCAATTTCTGGAAATTGGGAACGGAAACGTGCCGGTTGATCTAACATCAGGACGAATTTCATTGCCTCATAACTTCTACAATTTAGTGACGTCAAAAGAAGAATTGGCTGAAAAAGTATTTCCCAATATTATAACCAATTATAAGAATCACGATTGGCTGAGTGAACGAGCTATTCTTGAGGCCAAGAACAAAGATGACCAAGATATTGACTAGACCTAGAATCAGTTCACTTAAAGATATAATCACTGGAGCACTAACTCTAGACAGAAGAGCCTCCAATAGCAACAGGTGGACCCATTGTGCGATAAACACCATCAATACATTCGATATAACAAACACAGTCACTGAGAAGGGTGTCGACGAAAGACATGCAGACTTTGTTAAGCAAGCCCCTTGGGAATCTCTGCCAGCAGACTTTAAAATTATGCTTATTGAAGGAAAAAGAAACAGACAAATCCTCATCTGCTACATAGCATTGCACAGATGCATATAGGAGCAAACATGGCACCCGACAGCTTTACTTACTTCACAGATGGATCTGTAGACCAGCAGGGACAAGAAACCAGAGCTGCAGTTAAAGCAGAAAACTTTGTAAATAGTTGGAGGCTCTCAAATGGGTGTTCGACATTACAAACAGAGATGCTAGCCATTTAAAAGGCTTTCGAACATGCTCTTGCTGAACACCAACAACATGTTATCATACATACAGATTCGAAAACCGCCATTGAAGCATTGCAACAAGAACATATATGTGATAACATACATCTGATCACAAATGTCAAATCATTAATGCAAATACTTAAACGACAAGGCCGGTGGGTACATATCAACTGGGTGCCAAGTCATGTGGGAATAATAGGAAATGACAATGCAGACGAAGCTGCATTGTTGTTGCAACATTAGGATCTGTTGCAACATTAGGATCTGTGGGTTGGTACAAGAATTCATCCAAATACAAACCATTTAGTTTGATGAAAGGGAACAGTAGAGCAATAGAAATACAATAGTAGAGCAATAGTGTATTTCTATTGCTCTACTGTTCCCTTTCATCAAACTAAATGGTTTGTATTTGGATGAATTCTTGTACCAACCCACAGATCCTAATGTTGCAACTGCTGTGTTGTGGTCACTGTACATCTTTTGCATTGCTCTGTTTCTAATTACTTTCTTAATCTGTGATAGCCTCTGTAGTCTGTAAATGTCTACATTTCTTCTCTTAGTTGCAAGTTTTGCAGCTTCGTCTGCATTCATCAGTTCTTCGGCTGATGCTATAGGCAATGGTTATGTGCTCCGGCTCCAGTGGTTGTTTCAGCACTGTACCTATATCTTGAGATGATTTCGGGGCTTTTAGTGTCCCCGCGGCCCGGTCCTCGACCAGGCCTCCACCCCCAGGAAGCAGCCCGTGACAGCTGACTAACACCCAGGTACCTATTTTACTGCTAGGTAACAGGGGCATAGGGTGAAAGAAACTCTGCCCATTGTTTCTCGCCGGCGTCTGGGATCGAACCCAGGACCACAAGATCACATGTCCCGCGTGCTGTCCGCTCGGCCGACCGGCTCCCCTAGAGTGTGGTGTCTGTTTTCTAGGTGGTGCGTGAGCCGGGAATGATTCTCCAGTACTCGGGCTGCATGCGCCTAGGGTTCCCTTCCCTAGGTGCCCTGTAAGTACTGCCCTTGGGGCTTGGGGCCACCTTCCACAAGTTCCTTGGGTCCTGCCCCTGCTTGGCCGTTTACTGCTTGGTTCTCGGCCGCTCTTTGTGTGCTCGGGTGTTCTGTCTCCCTTGTTCGCCTTAGAGTAAGGGGCAGTTTTTGCACTGGTGGGGCGCAGGGTACTGTGCAGCTTGTCTTTACCAATCATAGCGGCCGGCTCTGTTCCGCTTGGGTACGCTGTCCTCTTGCGGGGTTTTATTTTTCTTTTTGTTTATCTACCTGGTGGGGGGGGGGGGTCAGCCTTCGTTCTTGCCCCTTGTGTCCCTTGTGTTCTGAGTATTTTCTGTGTTCTCGAGGGTACGGGAAGATTTTTCGCTACTTCCCGCATTATTGGAACGTCTGTCGGCTCCTCGTACTTGTCGCCCTGTTGGGCTACTTGTCGCCCTATTGGGCTACTTGTTGCCCTGTTGGGCTACTTGTCGCCCTGTTGGGCTACTTGTCGCCCTGTTGGGCTACTTGTCGCCCTGTTGGGCTCCTTTTTGGGCTCTTTGCTTCTTTGGCCAGTTTTATTGTTCCTGCTTCCTCTTTTGGCTACTTTTCTCGTGCAGTGGTCCTGGCTGGCGCCTTCCCGCTGGGAGGGTGTGCGGTTCGGCCAGCGTGTTATGCGCATGTGCCGTGGAGTTTGTTTTGGTCTGGGCGGTGTTTTAGTGCTGGTGTTTTGCGCCCTTTTTGCTACAGTGCTTCGTCGCTCGTTCTTCTCCCTGGCTGCGGTATGTGCCCCTTTGCGCCGGGGGTGTCCTGGTTCCCAGTTGTGGGGAGGACACCGTGGTTTTCCCTGTGTCATGGGTGTAGACGCCTCCTTCGCCTCTCCCTGCTCTCCTGCGGGTCCGGCAGGGTCCGGCTCTGGCGTCTTCACCTGGCGGTGCTCCCAGGTTCTTCTGGGCACGGTTGCGTCGTGTCAAGTTCGTGCCACTATTCGCCAGGTGAGTTTCTGCGGTCTGGCGTCTTTTGGCCGGGCGCTGGATGCGGTGTTGTTTATTTACCTGTCTTTATTTAGGTATCTTTTGTACGACTGAGACCGTTCGCACATCAGTGACTGTCCCTTTTTCAACCCTTCCTGTCCCCCTCATGTGCATGTCCAACCCATGCTGGAGTCATTCAGGGGACCCTCCTTTTTTAATGTTGTGAGGGGTGGGGGTTGTAGGGTTGGTTCTGTACTCACCTGGTAAGGCTCCTGGCTGTGCTTGCAGGATTTGAGCTCTGGCTCTTGGGTCCCGCCTATCTGGTAGAACTTGCAGGATAGTACCAGTGGAGTGCAGTGGTGCTATTGGCACTTTTGGGGAACACTGTATTACCATCAGAGGTCTGTGCTTGTTACACGACCTACTTGCGAGCATAAGCTTTCTTGCTGGTTCGTCTGTGGACTTCCAGGGCGCACTAGCCTGTTTTCGTATGGCAGTTCCGGCCCGTCCTGGTTGTAGGGGTATGTGGGCCGGTGGACTGCTCCTAGCAGCTGCCTGGTGGGCCACCCTCTGGCCGGTCTAGCCTGGCCTTGGGCCGGGCTTGAGGTGTGAAAGAGCTCCCAGTACCTCATCCAGCAGGTATCGAGCGGGGTTTTCTCCGCCGTCGGTCGCCTGGTGCAGGTTTCTGGGCCTGCAGGGTTTTGTCGTGTCTCCGTTGGCCCTGTCTGGGGTCTGCCTGCTCCGTTCTCTGCCTTTGCAGAAGGGAGGTGCTATTTACATGTTGCATGTTGCAGTGGTGCCTGTTGCTGCTGCTGCACGTGTGCATTGGTACCGTGTTTCACGGTGGCGTGTCCTTGTTCCTGTGTCTGGTTGTGGAGTGGCACTTTGCTGCTGTTTTGTGCCTGGGGATTGCGTGGGGTTTTTTCTGTCCCTGCCTGATTGTCCACCCCTGGTTGTTCTCCTGGGGTTTTTGTGCTTCTGCTCTTTCTTCCTGCCTCCTCTGCAGCAGGGATATTCTGCGTGTGTTCTTAGGTGTTGGTCAGCCTGTGTCCTGTGATGTGCTTCTTTGTCTCGGTCTATTGCAGTTGTTCGTACCCCTTGGTTCGGGTACTGTTCTGGCGGCGACCCTTCCGCCTTCTTTGGTTTCCTAGCTAGCCCTGCTGGTTTTTTTTTTTGGGGGGGGGTCTTGCGATGTCTCACGTCGGACCCGTCGTTTCTGAACTCCTGCCGGGCTTGCATGTTTTGGGGAGATTTTCTGTTCGGCAGACGTTCCATGTCCTTGTACCGCCTGGGTTTCGATGGTCGCGCCCGAGATCTTCCCGCGGCTCCGCCTTTTTCCTGGGCTCGGAGGGGCCTTGTCGGGGCTGCTTATGTTCTGCCTCGCGGTCTCGCCTCCGGTTGGTGGTCGGGTGGCTTCGTGGTAGGTGTCCCACCTGCGTGCTTCTCTTGGCGGCAGTATGAGGTATTTTGGCGGTCCTTCCTTTTCCTGTCCCTTCTTAGGTGGTTACTCTTGTTGGCTTGGTTTACTCTCGGCTTGGTTTTCTGGTGGGGGTTGGGGGCCGTCATCTTGCCGCATACTGTCAACTCTTTTCGTGCGGCGCGGGCGGAGCCGCTTCAGCTTGCTTTCGGTCTTGGTGTTACTTCTGCACCGTTAGTCAGCTGTCTTGTGCGTCGTTTCACCTCCGGCCTGTTCGTGCGCCGCTTGCACCATCCTGGTCTCTGGTCAGCGTGCTCTGTCTTCTCCTCGGTTGGTAGTGCCCCTTCGGTTTTAGCGTTTTGGTTGTTTGGTGGCAGCAGTCTCCATCTTTTCTGGCGCGGGGTGGGGCTGCTGCATTCTGGAGGGGTCCAGGGTTTGTTGGTGCTTCATTGGTCGGGCCGGGGGTGTGTCGTCTTTGTGTGTCGTTGTTTGCGTGCCACGGCGTTTGGGTCCGGAGCGCGTTTTGCGTTGATCCGGTTCTGTTCTTCCCGGTTCGCGGGTGATAGTGTCCCGGGTGGTCAGCCGTGTTCTTGCGGCTAAGCTGCCTGTGTTCTTCCCTCATGCATGTGGCGTTCGTGGCTTCGCTGCTCTCGCTGCCGTCTGGGCGACGTGGCCTTGCTGCTCGTGGTTCTCGTGTTGTTCCCGGGATTTTCGGGGCTGTGGCGCCTTGGGTTGGCGTTTGCTGCCGGTTGTCTCGCCTCCTTGGGGGGTGCGTGGTGTCAGCCTCCCGGTTCTGTCCCTTTGACCTTCCTCTGTGGGTAGTTAGCTCCGGGGAGCCGACGGGGCTCCCCCCAGAAAACCAGCGTTGAATGTAATGAAACGCCATTTTCTGGGTGAGACCCGGAGGCTCCCCGGCAACCCTCCTTCCCTCCGGTCGGCGTTTTTCGCGTGTTTTGACATCCAGCCTCAGAACTGATGGGTGGATAGCCGGCGTGGGAGGTCTGGGGCTCCCCCTTCCCCCTCCCGGGGAGGGGGGAGCTGCGCAGACAGCGGCGCGGTGATGTATGACGTCATGCTAGTTTCCTTGTTTTTTATTGAAGAGTTCTATCCACTAGTTCGGCTTTAGGTAGCAATTTTCACCAGAATAGGGGTTTGTTTTGGAATGCTTACCTTTCTGGATGCTTGACCCGTTCGATGGCAGACATAGAATGCTTCCAACCACAAGCATATAGGTTTCTATAGGCCATTGCTCCCCTTGCCTCTCTGAGGGGGCCAGGTTCTGGCTCGTGGTCCCCGGTAGGCCCTAGAACTCCATTCACATGACTGATGCCAAAGTCTGACATTAGCATATCAGCCGGTTAAGCTCCGGGGAGCCTCCGGGTCTCACCCAGAAAATGGCGTTTCATTACATTCAACGCTGGTTTTTTGTCCATGTTGAGAGCACAAGCAGTGGTTCCTATCATTGAGGACTGGAAGCCTTGGTAGCCAAGGTTTCCCCCCCCCCCCCAGATAACTGAGTGACCTACTAATTTACTGCTAGATGAACAAAGGCATACAGCATTAAAAAACATGTCCAGATGTTTCACCCTGCTAGTGGAGCGACCTCAGGTCCAACTGTTCATGGTTTGTAACCTACCTCTTGTAAATTCAGGTAAAAAAAAAGAGCTTTAGGAGGTAGATATAGAGATGTAGTAGATGCTAAGGTAGAACTTGAAAGTGCCAAATTTGCATATACAGTACTGTACATATCATACAGAACAAATGGTTTTTGTATTTATATTTGGCCATAACCTACCTTACCTTCTAAATGTCAACCTATGTCTTTGCTATTATCAAACATCAATGATTAAATCACTAACTTGTAAAACTGCTGATATTTGCCATGTATAAACTTAAAGAAAATTGTAGTCCATCTGTTTATTTAGTTAAAATTGCTATCTGCTGTTCTGTTGCAACTGCTGTTCCATTCAACATGTCATTATTGTCATTCTTTTTTTTCTTCGTCATTTCACTTCATGCTTTTGATCTCAATTAGTTTTAAGTTTTTTCCCCACATCTTTACCGAAATGTTGCGCGTATTAGTGGCTTTAGGCATAATAGTATATATCCAACATTCTGCTTGTAACTCATTTTGTATGTATGTACTTTTTCCTAAGTAAACATTATTATTATTATTATTATTATTATTATTATTATTATTATTATTATTATTAGTATTATTATTATTATTATTATTATTATTATATAATACACTGTTAGGCTAGGATTGATTAGGTGAGTTTTAATTTGTTTGGATTATATTTAGTATGGTTTAGTGGAGTGTGAACAGCTGCCTAGCTTCTATTATTTTTCTTTCACTCAACAGAAAATTTGATTTTCTATAACTTAAATAATACCACTGTGTTAAACTTGTAGGCACTGTTTAAAAACAGTTTAAAAACCTCCATTGTTAGAACATCTGCATACATATACCACAAGTACATCAATTAAAACCTTTGCATTCCAATGTCACTAAAATGTATCATCCATACTCCGATAGTAAACATTACAATGGCACTAGAACAGTTTGTTCGATTGCTATTCATGAACATTTGTATTTTCATTAGTCATGCATAGTCTTTTGCATGCATAAATACAGATGTGTTTTTTTTTCCTCTATTTGCTAGAAAATTAATTTGCAAACATTTTGACACTAAATTTATGGTTATAATCCAACAAATAACTTAGAAAAGTAAAATGATTTTAAGAATTTTTCCCATTGCTGAGCAGCCTGTGAGAGGCCCAGGGAGCAGAGAATGCTTACAGTTGGGAATGCTCAGAGAGACTAGACTGCCAAAGATATAATATGGTAGATACCTACAAATGAACATTTTTGGAAAATATTTGAGGCCAGTATTTTGTCATCCAGGTCCATAGGCCTTACAAGAATTACAAGGAAAATAATATGGTGTCAAAATAAAAAATTTAAAATTATTAATTTTGGTTTTTATTCCTTTCAAACAGTTGTAAGCTCCTCCAAATTTAAGCTGATAGATCGATAGATATCTAGGAAGGATAATTCTAGGTGTTTGGTAATATGATATATCCGGAGGTTGGCACTTGATGTATCTGGATGTTGGCACTGACAGTGGTATATTGTCGGTCTCAGTGACAAAAATTAACTCCAAATCACCTAAGAAACACACAAAGCAGAAAGAAATAGGGGAAAAGCTGTCTATATTTGGACTTGGCTGGTCTCCGAACGTTGGCAGATTGGAACCCTAGTAGAAGAGCTAGTGGTAGCAGGAATAATACCTTCCCTGCCACAGAACTTAATTATAGTCATCAGATTGCAAGACATGTGACATTCCATAGTAATCATTACTAGCAATGACATGGCTCAAGAGCAATCCATTAAATCTTATATCAGATCTGCCTAAATCCTCATTCCCTCAAATTAAATGCCTTATATAGTCCTCTATCAAACATAGAGTTGCTATGCAATATGGTGCCAAGGTTGTCTGGCCTCAATCAGTCTTATAGCTTGAGAGCTTGTTGATGTACCCATTCTGACTGACAGATTGCTCATGATTCTAATATTTATCAGTATTCTTTTACTCATGTGGAAACAGATAAAGCAAGAACTGAAATGCTATAACATAATCTTTAAGTGTAATATGTTTTATCATTGTATCAAAAACATTTATACCTAATTGAACACAGTTAATAAGTTGACACACACTGTTAATAATTTTGGTTGACTGAATATATTGTACATATAAGCTGTCATTCACATTATTTTATATTTATCTTATTATGTATTTACAGTTCTGAGTTGCATCATGAAGTGTTAATGACAGCAAGACTGACTTGACTGAGGGACAGTCATTCCTGTGCCTGGCACCACGACCAGGAAGTGGTGGTGTCCCCACCATGAGGGAGTCCTGTCTGACATGTCCCAGCAACACTCCATGCCATCGTAATTATCCGGCTGGCTCACCTGCTTCTCCAAAATGCTGTCCCTATGGGATTAAAGAAATACTTGCCTTTCCTGAATATGTTTGATCGCCTGCATTTGGCTCCCAAAGATTCCCATCTGAATCTGGGTGAGAGTGAAGCGAGTTGCCACCACAGTGAAGAGCCACGCTCTGTAGAGTCTGGAGATGCAACTGCTGCAACCGATATATGTGACGATACCATAGATGATGTTATCTTAGCACAGACAGGAGAATGTAATGAACATCTGTTAGATTCAAAAGAACTGTTAGTGGTAGGTCTGCTTTATAGTGTGTGTATTTGTAAACATTATAAACTAGAAAAAATTGTCAGGCTTATGAATGAATAGGAAAGTTAATATTTGAGGTTGACAGTTACATACTCCTAACAGCAGTGTTGTTTAACTAGATAACCAAGATCTTTTCAAACATCCTGATTGGAGCAACTATAGAAAGTATGTTCATAAACTCACACAGGTCTTTTTTTTTAAGTTACTAATTTCACAACTGGCTACTTCCCCTGATCACTGCCAAATGACAGCACCCTCACCAACACCAAGTTTCCAGCCATGAGCCCTGTCACATTGACTGAAAAGAAAAAAAAACATGCACAGGAGGATCTAAATTGTGTTTAGAAAATGACTATTTGTGTTTATTCAAATTTGGATTTCTGAGCTATTGTAGTCAGGTCTTAACTAGCCTAAGGCAAGAGTTGTTTAGAAGCAACTTAACACTTTATTGTTCTGAGCGAGTGAGTGCCGCGCTACCCCAAGTGGGTCCGGGCATTCCACGGGAGCGCGCGATAATACTGAAAAGTGTAAATTCTTTTCAAGTTTGTCACCTCAATTCTCATCCTAGGTTTTTCAATTTGGTATCAATGTGTTCGCAATAGAATTCTCTACAGGACTAAATGCATATGAACTCCAAAAGCATGGCTTACCACCCACAGCAAACAAAGAAAGTGAGAGCGAGTTACCCGGAAGTGAGCAAGAGCAATAAAATGTGTACACTTTTCACTTTGGTCACTTCAGTTCTCGTCCTAGGTCTTTCATTTTGGTATCAATGTGTTCACAATAGAATTCCTTACAGGAGTATAGGCAAATAATGTCAAAAACTGCGGGGCGCTTCACCCGCCGACAAGATGAAAGTGGGCCAAGGTTACCCGCAAGAGAACACTGCGCCACCCCAAGGCGTGCCTGGCATTCCATTAGAGAGCGTGGTAATACTGAAAAGTGAATACTCTTTTCGACTTTGTCATCTCAATTATCGTCCTAGGTTTTTCAATTTGATATCAATGTGTTTGCAAAAGAATTCTCTATAGGACTAAATGCATATAAAGCCCAAAAGCCCAGCGTACCATCCGCAACAAACAGAGAAAGTGAGACGTGTTATCATGGAGCATGCAAGAGCAATAAAGTGTACACTCTTTTCACTTTGGTCACCTCAATTCTCATTCTAGGTCTTATATTTTGGTATCATTGTCTTCGCAATAGAATTCTCTACAGGAGTATATCCAAATATAAAGTCCAAAAGCCCGGCGTACTACCAACAGCAAACAGAGAAAGTGACGGAGCGTTACCCCCGTGAGCGCTAATAAAGAGCAATAAAATGTGTATACAATTTTCAACTTTGTTACCTCAGTTCTGATCCTAGGTCTTTCATTTTGGTATCAATGTATTCACAATGAAATTTCCTACAGGAGTATATGCATATAATGTCCAAAACCGTGTTGCGCCCCTCCCACAGTAAAGTTGAAAGCAGGCCAAATTTTTACATTTTTGACACCATACTGCGTCGTTACCGAACATTTGTCTACTAATTTTTTTACACCATCCTGCGTCTTTACCGAGCGAAAGTGTTAAAATTATGAAAACTAGAAAAGAAATGATGCCACAGAACAGGAAGTAGACAGGACACCCCCACCCTCTCCATAGTGCTTTGTCACCAGGGAAGAAGTTTACCTGAAGGAGAGCTGTTGCAGTATTTGTAGTGTTGAAGTTACTGGTAGTATTGGTGGGTATTATTTTGAAGAATATAGACATCAAAGGTGCAATTGAACCTAAAAAGAGCATAAACCAAGGATGTCAGAACAGGCCATCATCGAGAAGAATATCCAGCAGCAAACTGCTGAAGGCTGTGAACCCAAGAATACACCTATGACTGATGCAGTTTGATTACACAGAGCCATAATGTGATGAAAAGTTAGCCTCAGTTAAACACACCCCCAGAGCAGCCTTGGGAACCCCCAAAAAAGACATACACTGTCCCATGGCTGCCTTATGTGTGGAACTGAAAGCTTCTGGTGATGACCAGTTCTCAGATTGCAAGGGATTTGCAGTACATGCTTTTTTGTTATCCTGGAGACATTGGGATTTCCAGTATGTTTCCCTCTAGTTCAAATTTTCCATATTATTTTCAGACTTACATCATTAGGGTGATCCTTCAGACTCATTGGCGGCTGACTCTGGCTTGGTTTGTGAGCCTTTGGACTCGGGCTTTGAACCTGTGCATATATTTCCGAGGCTCCATCTATTTTCAGCAATTCAGTCAAGAAAGGTTCCTCATTGGTTCGAAGTTATCTGTCAAACTTTGCGTATAGACTTATGTCGAGTATGCTTCCAACTGTATGGTGTACACTTACCGAGTTTTCAATTGTCATGTTTTTGGCTGTACCAGGTGGTTTGGCATGCTTTTTTTTAATTTTCCTTTCTGTATTTTTGACTTCAGGTGTGATTTTTTTCTTAGTTGATTATTGGACATAAACTGATACTGAATATTTTTGTCTCTCTTTTCCTGTAGCCGTGATGGAGGGTCCTGTTGGCTTTCAAAGTGCATGTCTTGTCTTGGCCATTTAGAGAGTTCTCAGGTTTCTTCATGCTTTTGTTCTGTGGCAGTGGTGTGGCACTACCTGCATGCCACTCAAAGGGCTCAGATAGCCACTTTGTTCATTAATCCTGTGTCTGTTTTTCCTTGTTCCTGGGCTTGGTTGTCTCTGAGGTGACTCTTTGGGTGGTTCAGTTTCATGAGCCTGTTGTTTCTCTGTGAGCTCATGTTGTCCACAGGTTTGTGGGCTGCCTTTTCCTTTATGTCCATAGCAGATATTCTGGCTTATATGGATTACAGTGTGTAGATTGTTTATGTTCTTTTATCTTAGAGCAAGTGGTCTCCTCCACTTTATGGTGAGAGCATTTACCAAGCTACTTGCAACAGTGGGGTAAATATTGACTGGAGCCGGGTGTGCAACTAGTACAGTACAGTACTTTAATTGGACTCAGGCACTGTCTTGGGGAGCAAGTGAGAGATTGGCTAAGAAAAGTGTGTTTTATTCAACTATGTTCCGTAGTTTTATAGTGCTGTGTATTATATTTACATTATAAACATTTAAATTTTTTAGCTGATATAAGCACTGTATTAGCTTTTAATTCCTTTGGTTTTGAGAAAAATTGTAGTTTTTGTATTAAATATTCATAATACTACTTGTATAGTAAGATATATGTGGTATAGAGGATGGGATTACTTTACCTGATCAGCTGGAATAAAATATTACGGTACTTTATATT
This sequence comes from Procambarus clarkii, assembly GCF_040958095.1. NCBI lineage: Eukaryota > Metazoa > Arthropoda > Malacostraca > Decapoda > Cambaridae > Procambarus > Procambarus clarkii. The sequence goes on along the minus strand of NC_091160.1, from coordinate 10,817,081 downwards.
TTTTTCACAGCAACATATGGTGAAAGTTAAGCAGTGGTGGGATGATGAAGGATGGTTTGGTAAACAAGACTCCAAACTCCGCAAGCAGCTGCGAGTAGCGTGCTCAGAGCTGCTAGAATCTCTCGGCTTTAAGTGCCAGTGCCCTGTCCTTTTGATGACTCTTGAATTGATGTTCTCCACAAAGGCTGGATTTGGCAAGGTGAGCTCAGTGATCTACATGCCTTTGGATTGAATCACCTCCAGGAACACAATAGCTGGCTTGACCTAATATTATTCACCTAAAAATTCAAATGGTTCATAAGTATTTTTAAGTACAGTATGTCAAGCCTGGTCTCAGGCCGGGCTCCGGGAGTAGAAGAACTCCCAAAACCTTGTCCATTTATGCCTTTACTTAGTTTGTGACTGTGCAATCCAGTATACTATAGAATAAATGTTTGGTAAAGTAATATCCTCCATGATATTATCTTAGGGGCTGCTGACCACTCATTGATTTGAACCTTGATTACTTGAATCTTCAGGTAATGTGATCAAAGTTGTGACCGAGTTTGACCGTCTCTTGATTCGGACAAAATCAGAATTATACAGCTTACCTATTGGGGAACTGAATGTTGTGTGGCAAATGTGTTTGTCCTCCTGTATGATACAACAAGGAAGAAAGAACAATATTCCTTTAAATTTTTCTTTTATACAAATTCCCCCCCCCCCCTTGCCAAAAAAAAAAAAAAAATTGTGTACAAAATGTATAGGGGCAGAAGCAATCAATCTGAAGGTTTATAGTGCTGCTTGTGAATTTTTGTATTCATTTTGTTTACTATATAAACAATAAGATACATTCATTCATTATTTTTTACAAACCAATTCCACTCAGCCTTGTCCTTTGCAATTGTTCACACTCAATCGTTGCTTCCACGTACACTATGTTTGCCCACGTTATTCTTAGTTGGCTTCATTCTCATCTCAAAATCGAGGATCCCAGATTCGATTCCCAGGCAGGACAGAAATGGTTAGGCATGTTTCTTTTAACCTAATGCCTCTGTTCACCTAGCAGTAAATAGGTCCCCAGGAGTTAGGCAACTGTTGTGGGATTCCAACCTAGAGAAGGCCAGTAGTTTGACCTTGGGAAGACCACAAAACAAGTCTAAAGTATATATACATAGGCTTCCTCCCGCCAAACACACACCGAAACTCCGACGTTGGTACAACGTTCGAACAAGTTTTGACACTTCCTAACCAGTTATAACAACCAATATAGCAAGTTGTAACAACGTTTTAATACGTCATAAACACGTTAAGCCAAGATGTAACAACTTTATTACAAATTGTAACAAGCGGAAAATAGAGACAGTTTCGGTTTGTGTTTCCAGGGCTGTCCCTAATTGAATAAATTAATTATTATTATTTAACAATCAACCATTATACATTCATTGAATATTACTAAACTGTTTTAATGTGTTCAGTCTTTTGATTTATTGAGTTTTGCACTTCATATCTGTTCATGACCGTTTAATTCCTTGCTCTATATATTCTCCTAACACCGCACATGCTTTTCAGATTAAGAGTCTTTACTGCTCTAGCTAACTCCAAATGTTCCCACTTTTGTACACTTTCACAAACGAGAATTCTTACTGTACAAGAACTGTAAATCAAGCTCGTAATTAACTACAAATGAATAATAATGCACTATTATACATGCAGTCAGTAGTCAGTCAAAATAAATGCATAGATACTTTACTGGAACTTTCTCTGCTCACACTCAGACCACTGTACTGACCATTATAAAATTGCAAATAATCACTGGAAAATAATTGTTAGGACCTCACTGCTCACACAAAATGTCTACCAGCATAGCAGGCTCTTACACTGTACTACTATTCTTACACTGTCACTGGGTAATCACAGTAGCAGGTTGCTTTTGCATATGTTGACTCACTGCACTGCTTGACTCAGCACATACCAGTCCTTGGTTGGGACTGTCTTTAGGAAACATGCAACCCCCTTCAATTCATTTGAGGAGGAGCCAAACAATGACCTTCCATTCAGTTTATGCTCAGCAGGACGGATGCTTTACACACTAAGTCCTTGACCTTGCTTCCACGATGCGCTCAACTTTGCAACTTTCTTGAGATATCGTTGAGTAACATTCTGAGGTTAGATAAGCTGCTCCTTGCAATGTCCTGTAGCCTGCAGTGCTCAACAAGGCCTTGACTTGACCTGACCTGCAACTGATGAATTATGCGAAATTCGGGAACATCGGCCATGGGCACCCATTCACCACAAGATCCTGAGGCATAATCAGGACTCATAGGTTAAAGAGTGGCTCTCAATGATGATGTGACTTTGGATTACTTGTTGATTGGTTACTTCAATTAACATGTAGTTGATCATCATCCCTTTTCTCATCCTGGTCTCCAACGTTCTCACTTCATTATCAGGCACCAAAAAATGTCCTTTCAAGCAGAAATGCTGAAAGTGCCAGCATTGGTGTTTCCTTTCATAATACATATGTGCTCATGTTTACACACACATAATCATTTGTACTCTATATCTTAACATTTTATTATGTTTTTTCAGAGTGTGAGGACTGTCCCATATCCCTGCAGTGCTACCTTGAAAAACTTTCTTTTGAAGCTTCAACCTTTCGGAATAGAGAAGCTATACACTGCTAATTTACAGTTTGACTGCCCATCTGTTGTTGTTACTATTTGTAAAAATTCTCCCTTGATTAAATGGATTCATCTGAGAATAGAATTTGCCAAGGGGGAAATTTTGAGAGAAATAGGTCACACTGCTCCTGGCATTGAGACAGTTATTGTTGTTGTCAGAGAATATGAAATATATGAGGAAATATCATCTACTGTTGAAATTGTCATTGTTGGTGGGGAGGGTCTTGAGGATAATTTATACACAGGCTTTTTTGATGGTCTAGACAAAAATTCTGTGAATCATAAAATCCAGAATGATGAGGATATGAGAATCTCTTTCCCGAAACTAAAATATGTTGATGTTGGAAGCCACCGAGATGTGCGGGAGTTCTTGCATCACCTTCTATATGCATACCTAGATATAAGATGTATCACATGTAATTCAGAAAATTGGGTCTTGAGCAAATATTCTTTTGATTTTCCACCTGTAACTCCATCAACTTTAGGTAGGGGTCCCAAGTCTTTACGAAAAAAAACACCCAATTATAACCTAAGAGAGATGAGCTTTTCATCATTTTGCCTGGCATCAAAATTACGTGATATTTTTACTAAATATAGAAAGTTGGAGCATGTTGGTTTGCATTTACTGAAAGGTCCTTGGAAGATTAAATCAACCAGTGAAACTGCTAAAGAGCTTCTTTGTACAATTAATTGCAAGTACTTAACTATCTGTGCTGATGTATACATGAGTAATGATGACTTACTAAGTTATACATACCATCATTGCAAGCAACTGGATCATCTCTGAGAATATTACAGTTTCACCTTACTAATGAGGTGAATGTTAAGGTTTTATGTCAGCTGATCAACATGTGCCAGTTTATAGAGGAGCTGTCACTTGTAACATCTTGCGAAAGATGTGAAGTTGAAGGCGAGGACACAGATGAAATTCATATTAATGAATTATCTCGGTTGAAATGCTTGAGCATCTCTAGTCCCTATAATGTTACAGATGCTCTATATTTACTGTCGCAAAGACTTATATTCTCTGCCACAAATCTAATTACTTTAGAGCTTGAACTTGGTGGACGAAAAGTAACAGAATGGTTGATGGAGATTGCCTCAAGAGGGGCTCTTGAATCACTAGAAATCTTTCACATCAATTTACCAAGTTATAAGTTTGATACATTGATAATAAGCAATGTTTGCTTCTGTGTTGTCCATATATTAAGAGCACGATATCAGTTCTCAAACTTGAGAATTATTTCTAGGACTTCATCGTACTTGGCATTCAGAAGTCTATCTTCTAGGTGCTGTTGAGTATGTGCTTTAATATGAATGTTATTGAAACTTTTCAATTAAGTCAAGCAATGTGATACTGTACTGTACATTCCGGTGGCGTCTGGGATTTTGTCTTGGAAACAGTTTTAACCCAGTCACCGCATATTTTTGTTTCGCTACTGGTTGCATTTTTCAAGTAAGAACATGAATTACTTTTCCATTGATACCATTCTTAAATTTAGTTCTTAAATATTTTCGTACAGTATTTAAACAATTTGTTTTTGAGTCTATTCTCTAATGAAAAAAATGATCCTGGTAACTTTATACAAAGTTATTAAGTGATCTTAAAGAATAGAATATCATAAATAAAACAAATAGGCATAAGTGCTAAAATATTGTGTTTGTCCACTTTTTATTTATAACAAGTTAATTAATGCGAACAAGCCTGAATGGTCCCCAGGCGTATATGCAATGGAAAACTCCACCCCCAGAAGTGACTCGAAGCCATACAGCCAGGAGCACTATGCAACTGGTGTACAGGAGACCTTAACCACTCGACCATCATGACCGGACAAAAGATGGCTATTTCCCCATCATCCTGCTAGCGCTCTGATGGTATTTTTTCAAATCACCTCATTTTTTCAGGCCATGTGAGCAACACAAATGCGAACAAGCCTGAATGGTCTCCAGGCATATATGCAGCTGAAAACTACCATCATCTTTTGTCCGGTTGTGATGGTCGAGCGGTTAAGGTCTCCTGTACTCCTGTTGCATAGTGCTCCTGGCAGTATGAGTTTGAGTCACTTCTGGGGTGTGGAGTTTTCAGTTGCATAAACGCCTGGGGACCATTCAGGCTTGTTCGCATTTGTGTTGCTCACGTGGCCTCCAAAAATGAGGTGATTTGATAAAATACCATACCCAAGATTACCATCAGAGTGCACGTGGGATGATGGGGAAATAGCCTCGGCTACCATCATTTTTTTTCCGGTCGTGATGGTTGAGCGTTTAAGGTCTCCTGTACACCAGTTGCATAGTGTTTCTGGCAGTATGGGTTCGAGTCACTTCTGGGGGTGTGGAGTTTTCAGTTATACATACATGCATATATATATATATATATATATATATATATATATATATATATATATATATATATATATATATATATATATAATATATATAATATATTTCCATGTACCCAGTATATGGAACCTGTTTTGTTTTATAAGGGTGACTTAGTCATGAACAAGAAGAAGACATTATTATCCTAGAGAGAGAAAGGGAATCATGTTTGAGTGTTGTCAACAGATGGCAGCACATATTGGGCTCAGTGCCTAATATGAGGAGTTGAAGTCCTGAGGATTTGATCACTGAGCACTGTTACAGTATTTGTTATTCTTTTTATGGGAGGGGGGGGGGTGCACTTGGAGAAAAGTTGAATAATATAGTGTTGGAAAATGTTTTTTCAGTGAAAGGGTTAAAAATGGGAGCATTTTGGATATACTGTGGCACCTGGGCACTGGACTGCCTCTGCATTTAGTGCTGAAAAAATAATGTATATGGTACTGCTAAGCAAGAAGAGGATTTACAGTGCTAGATATAATTCTTGAAAGGCAGGATATAAAATATTAATCACCCTGTCATATTTAATGGTTCATGCATTCTATTAAATTGTATATCATAAATAAAAACCAATTACAGTATTATAAATGTTGTTATTTTTTGCCATTTTACACAGAAGGAGGTTCAGGAGTACCCAGAACCCGCACACTTGTAGTGGTCTAGGGCGCGTGCTCGGCCGTACCCAGAACCCACACAATTGTAGTGGTTTAGGGCACGTGCTCAAGAGTACCCAGAACCCACACAATTGTAGTGTTTAGGGCGCGTGCTCGGGAGTACCCAGAACCCGCACAATTGTAGTGGTTTAGGGCGCGTGCTCGGGAGTACCCAGAACCCACACGTTTGTAGTGGTCTAGGACGCATGCTCAGGAGTACCCAGAACCCGCACACTTGTACTGGTCTAGGGCGCATGCTCGGGAGTACCCAGAACCCACACACTTGTGGGTTCTGGGGTGCCGGTAGCTGTGTGGATAGCACGGTGGACATGTAATCCTGTGGCCCGGATTTGATTCCCGGTGCCGGCGAAAAACAATGGGCAGAGTTTCTTTTACCCTGATGTCCCTGTTTCCTAGCAGTAAATAGGTACCTGGGAGTTAGACAGCTGTTACGGGCTGCTTCCTGGGTGTGTGTGTGTGTGTAAAAAACAAAAAATAGTAGTTAGTAACAGTTGATTGACAGTTGAGAGGCAAGCCGAAAGAGCAAAACTCAACCCCTGCAAGCACAACTAGGTGAATACTTGTACTGGTCTACGGCGAGTGCTCAAGAGTACCCAGAACCCACACACTTGTAGTGGTCTAGGGCGTGTGCTCGGGAGTACCCAGAACCCTCACACTTGTAGTGGTCTACGGCACGTGCTCAGGAGTACCTAGAACCCGCACATAGAGAACCACTCTGTAAACAGATTGGTAGACGGTTGGAACAAGTTAGGTGAGAAGGTGGTGGAGGCCAAAACCGTCAGTAATTTCAGTGTTATATGACAAAGAGTGTTGGGAAGACGGGACACCACAAGCGTAGCTCTCATCCTATAACTACACTTAGGTAATTACTGTACTTGTAGTGGTCTAGGGTGCGTGCTTGGGAGTACCCAGTGAGCGGGTTCGAATCCTTCTTATGGCTCCAACTGATTTTTCTCATGTTCTGTGTAATTGTAAAATTCAGACTGCAGTATATTAGATATGCTGAAGTTTTTTGAGGAGTAACTTAAATTTGAATTTATTTATTTATATACAAGAAGGTACATTGGGTTGTGAGAGTTTGAGCATTACATTCTTGCAAAGTCATTAACACAAAAGCATTTTGGGCAGAGCATGTGAAGATGTTAAATGCAGACCTATGAGGTGCTGTAATATTTGGATACAGGATTGTGTGGGGACTGTTTAATGGAAACAGTATATATTAAACTAGTATAACTGGCTTTTTACAGGTAAGGAAATAATGAAGTTTCATTTAGTGTGCAAGTAGTGCAGCACCCCATAAGCCTGTGTCCATATTGTACAGTGCACCATAATCTTGCATGTAACATATTCACAATTAAACTCCAAGGATGTGAGTTTGATCCCCTCACATGGCCTTAGTATTTTCTTGGACCTCTCCCATTGTGCAGAAACAAATGTACACCTATTTTTAATTATTGAGTCCTGCATAGCCTATTATCTACAAGCAATACTGTTTGATTAGTCTATGTTTTATACACAAGTTTACACCTTTAATTTTGCACACCAATTTAAATTAGAGGCTTCTTCATAGCCTCTGTACTCTCTGTTCATTATGGTCAAGCCATCCTGTATAATTTGTTTATTTGTGCATTATGCTACTGAATTTTACTCCACAGGTATTACTTAGTTATTTCACGTTCAATTATGTCATGCTTATTTGTTTATAAGTGCTATTTTCTTGATGATAAATGCAAGATATGTTTACTACTTTCATTTATTAAGGAAAAAAAATCTCCATGTGTTTTGCTTGATCTCAGAAATAAATGTGTATCCAAGATGCATCAATTTCTGAGACAAGCAGGGAATGATACCAACATCCTAGTGTGGGTGCTGGTTTCCACACCCCTACTCCCCAGATCATTGTATAAAGTGCCCTCGAGTCATTACCCTTCATTCTCCCTTACTCGGCCCTCTCCTCTGAACACCTGGCAAATTGCCCTGTGCTATAGCTGTCAGCCCGTTAGGCCTGTGTGTTGTTAACCCTCGACGGGAAGGGGTTGGACAAGACCCACCCCAACCCCTTGTAGCACATTTATGTCTATATGTCATACTGTATATACAGTGTATATATATATATATATATATATATATATATATATGTCGTACCTAATAGCCAGAACGCACTTCTCAGCCTACTATTCAAGGCCCGATTTGCCTAATAAGCCAAGTTTTCATGAATTAATGTTTTTTCGTCTACCTAACCTACCTAACCTAACCTAACCTAGCTTTTTTTGGCTACCTAACCTAACCTTACAGATAAATATAGGTTAGGTTAGGTTAGGTAGGGTTGGTTAGGTTCGGTCATATATCTACGTTAATTTTAACTCCAATAAAAAAAAATTGACCTCATACATAGAGAAAAGGGTTGCTTTATCATTTCATAAGAAAAAAATTATAGTAAATATATTAATTCAGGAAAACTTGGCTTATTAGGCAAATCGGGCCTTGAATAGTAGGCTGAGAAGTGAGTTCTGGCTACTAGGTACGACATATATATATATATATATATATATATATATATATATATATATATATATATATATATATATATATATATATATATATATATATATATAAATATGTCGTACCTAGTATCCAGAACGCACTTCTCAGCCTACTATGCAAGGCCCGATTTGCCTAATAAGCCAAGTTATCATGAATTAATTGTTTTTCGACTACCTAACCTAACCAAACATAACTTTTTTGGCTACCTAACCTAACCTAACCTATAAAGATAGGTTTGGTTAGGATAGGTAGGGTTGGTTAGGTTCGGTGATATATCTACGTTAATTTCAACACTAATAAAAAAAAATTGACCTCATACATAATGAAATGGGTAGTTTTTTCATTTCATAAACAAAAAATTAGAGAAAATATATTAATTCATGAAAACTTGGCTTATTAGGCAAATCGGGCCTTGCATAGTAGGCCGAGAAGTGCGTTCTGGCTACTAGGTACGACATATATATATATATATATATATATATATATATATATATATATATATATATATATATATATATATATATATATATATATATATATATATATATATATATATATATATATATATATATATATATATATATATATATATATATATATATATGTCGTACCTAATAGCCAGAACGCACTTCTCAGCCTACTATGCAAGGCCCGATTTGCTTAATAAGCCAAATTTTCATGAATTAATTTTTTTTCGACTACCTAACTTACCTAACGTAACCTAACCTAACTTTTTGGGCTACACAACCTAACCTAACCTATAAAGATAGGTTAGGTTAGGTTAGGTAGGGTTGGTTAGGTTCGGTCATATATCTACGTTAATTTTAACTCCAATAAAAAAAAATTGACCTCATACGTAATGAAATGGGTAGCTTTATCATTTCATAAGAAAAAAATAGAGAAAATATATTAATTCAGGAAAACTTGGCTTGTTAAGCAAATCGAGCCTTGCATAGTAGGCTGAGAAGTGCGTTCTGGCTACTAGGTACGACATATATATATATATATATATATATATATATATATATATATATATATATATATATATATATATATATATATATATATATATATATGTCGTACCTAGTAGCCAGAACGTACTTCTCAGCCTACTATGCAAGTAGGCTGAGAAGTGCGTTCTGGCTACTAGGTACGACATATATATATATATATATATATATATATATATATATATATATATATATATATATATATATATATATATATATATATATATATATATATATATATATATGTCGTACCTAGTAGCCAGAACGTACTTCTCAGCCTACTATGCAAGGCCCGATTTGCCTAATAAGCCAAGTTTTCATGAATTAATTGTTTTTCGACTACCTAACCTAACTTTTTCGGCTACCTAACCTAACCTAACCTATAAAGATAGGTTAGGTTAAGTTAGGTAGGGTTGGTTTAGTTCAGTCATATATCTATGTTAATTTTAACTCCAATAAAAAAAAATTGACCTCATACATAATGAAATGGGTAGCTTTATCATTTGATAAGAAAAAAAATACAGAAAATATATTAATTCAGGAAAACTTGGCTTATTAGGCAAATCGGGCCTAATATTTCGAAGGGGGTTCGATGCAGTCCTTGGCTCTTTTGGGTTGGTCGCTTCGGGTGACTCGTCTGCTGAGTTCTCGGGGTTTGGTTCTCCTGGTGGAATTCCTTTCCTTTCCACAGAATGAACGATCGATGCCGATTCTTTCAGTTGGCTCTGCCAGACGTTCGGGCACCCGGAGGTGGACCTCTTCGCGTCGGTGTGATCAAGGCGTCTTCTGGTATATATGGCGCCCTTCCCCGACCACGAGGCTGTCGGGATCGACGCCTTTCTGCAGGACTGGTCTAGGTGGGGGTTCCTGTACCTCTTTCCTCCGGTTCAGCTGTTGCTCCAGGTCCTGGCTTGCTTGGAAACTTGCTAGGGGCGAGTTGTCCTCTTGGCCCTGTGGTGGCCGGCCCAGCTTTGGTTTCAGGTGCTGCTTGCCCAGTGTCCGAACCCGGGGGTTTTTCCGCAGCTCCACCTCTTCCAGAAGATCGGCCCGGTCTGTTACGAGCTTGGTTCGCTCTTCTCCTCGAGTCCTTGTATTTGGTATTTTTGACTCGAGTTTATCACCATTTGTATGGTGATCAGGTGGCTTCGTCGATGGTATCCCACCTGTGGGCTTCGTCTTGGCATTAGTATGAAGTTTCCTGGCGGTCCTTCCGTTTCTTTCTGACTCTTCGTCATTGTACTTCGCTTTCGGTTCGGGTGATGGTGTCCTTTCTCTCATGGTTATTCCAGGACCGTCATCTTATGCGGAATACTGTCGCCTCATATCGTGCGGTGCTGGCGGAGCCGCTTCAGCTCGCTTTTGGTATAGATGTTACTTCTGCGCCATTTCGCAAGCTGTCTCGTGCGTTGTTTCACTTCCGGCCAGCTCATGCGCTGCCTGAGCCGTCCAGGTCTTTGGACAGAGTGCTCTCCTATCTTTCTTCTCCTCGGTTTGTTGTGGCCCCTTCGGTTCAGGATTGTTTTTCGAAGGCTCTTTTTTTTCCTGTTGGCATTGGCCCCCAAGGGTTGGGTCGGGGAGTTTCATGCTCTCCTCTGGCACAGGAGTTTCTGCTCTTTCGGTCCGGCAGATAGGTTGTTCGTCTGCAGCCGTCTCCTTTATTTCTTGCGAAGAATGAGACTGCTGCTTTCCGGAGGGGTCCTTGGGTTATTGATGCTTGGTTGGTCAGGCCAGGGGTGCATCATGTTTTGTGTCCGGTTGGGGCTCTCCGCCATTATTTGCGCGCCACGGCTTCTGTGTTCTTGGACGTACTTTGGGTTGATCCGGTTTCCCTTCTTCCCTGTTTGTGGGTACGGGTCTCTCAGATTGTCCGCAGGGTTATTAAGCCTAGCCAGCCTGCGGTCTATCCCCGTGCCCATGACGTTCGTTAGTTCGCTGCTCTTGCCGTCATTTTTGGGAACATGTCCTGGGTTGACATTCGGGCACGAGGTTTTTGGCGGTTGAACAGGGTCCTGGCTGCACGCTACCTCATGAACGTTCCTGGGCCTAGTCGGGCCTGTGTTGCTTTTGGTCGGCGTCTGCAGCCTGTCTCGACTTCGAGTTGAGGTGTGGAGCACTGACCGCCTCCCGGGTAAGTCCCCTTTTTCCTCAGTCTTTGGTGAAATAGCTCCAGGGAGCCATAAGGGCTCCCCCCAGAAAACCAGCGTTGAATGTAATAAAACGTAATTTTCTGGGTGAGTCCCGGAGGCTCCCCAGCAACCCTCCCTCCTTCCAGTCGACAGTTTTCACGTCTTTTGATAGCTAGTCTCGGAATTGGAGGTTTGGATCGCCGGCGCGGTTCTGGGGCTCCCCTTTCCCCCTCCCAAGGAGGGGGGAGCTGCGCAGACATGCGGCGCAGCTCGTGTGACGTCATGCTTGTTTGCTCTTTTCCCTTGGGGGAGTTCTGTCCACTTGTTTTGTTATTTTTATTGGTTTCACCAGAATAGGGGTTTGTTTCGAGGCGCTTACCTTTCTGGGTGCCTGTCTGGGTCGATGGCAGATATAGAATGTTCCAAAATCTCATGTGCATTTCTATAGGCCATTGCTCATTGTGCTTCTCTGAAGGGGCCAGGTTCTGGCCGTGGTTCCCGGTAGGCCTAGAACTCCACCCACATCGACTGATGCCAAAAGTTAGGACTATCCCTATCAGCCTGGATAGCTCCGGGGAGCCTCTGGGACTCGCACAGAAAATGACGCTTCATTACATTCAGCACTGGTTTTTTCGGGTACTGTATCATATTACTATAGTACAGGTACAAAATTCTGTAATTGGTGTCCATATCAACAGGTACGTTTATCCCATGACTCGCTACGTGGATGAAGACCACATAGCCATCAAGCCAATGTCTCGCGAGTTCTTTGAAATCATCGACACCATACTCAACTCCGAGTATTATACTCCCAATCCTCACGATGCGTGCATCCTCGTTCCTCCAGTAGACACATTGAATGAAAATAACCTGAGGAAGGATAAGATCGCTCAGACACTGGCCATGCTTCCTTAGTAAGTGAACTTTGCTTTTATCACTATTCAGTGCCAATATGTGTTTTCTTAGCACCATTAAAAAGACCATGTAACATGAACACTTCATTATCATACAAAATCTTATTTTGACACCATCTTCTGTTAATGAAATACAGTACTTGCCACCATCTTGGCTGTCATTTCTTTGAGAATGTATAAATATTGCTGCTGGTTACCATTGGCTGTTTACAAAAATATACTTGACTATGACAGTAAATGTTGGTGGAAAGCCTGAATATAGTGAACTAAGGAATTTACAGCATTGCAATAAGGAGAGGCATTAAGAGTTTATAAGGTTAACGGAGAGATGAAGGAAGTGATGTGATGTTCCATTGAGTTTGGATGGGTACAAATAGGGGTTGCTGTACATAAGCCAATTGCCCTTTTGCATTGTTATGTTCTCTTGCGTGTGGATTGTCGAAGGGCATAGCCATTTGAGTGTAGGGTCAGCCGTGTGTCATGGATTGTGTTCGGGAGGAGCATTTCTTTCCAGTTGATGCTCTATTTTTACTCTCGGAAAAAATCTGATTATTATTTGAGTGTGGAAACAAGCAAAAATATATATTCATAATTTTTAGTAAGAAAAGTGATACCAAACTTCATGAAAGATAAAAACAAAAATTTAATTCGTTTAAAATTTGGATGGGGTTCAGAATGCTACTGAGCTGAATTTCAAGGTTATACTGTACAGTATGTAGTAATTGGGTCTTGTACTGTACTTATTTTAACCCATGATTAAATTTTAGATTTTTTCCATTATTTTTTATATTTTTTATATTATGTAAGGTCTTTCATGTCTGGTAGACAGTTCTAGTTAAAGCGTATACAACCAAACTGCAGATGCCAATATATATAATGACAAATATTTTAAAACTGCAGTACAGTAGTGTAATTACAAAGATACACCCAACATTACAAAGGCTGCTTACCAAATGTTAGCGAGAGGTAAACTAATGTGTTTTTGGCTAACTTTTGAGCCAGTACAGTAATTGCTTGAGGCCAAGACAGAAATGGTTGGGCACATTTTCTTTCACCTAATGCCCTAGTAGTAAGTATACCCGAGAGTCGAGCAACTGTTGTGGGTTGCATCGAGGGGGAAGGTCAGTATATTTATATACATACACAGGCTTTCTATCCCCAACAACATGAATTATTATATACATTAAAGCCATGTACACGCTCCACTAGTTTAGACTGTAATTTGCTTAGCTAATTGAATTTTTGGGTTCAGTTCCTGAACCTATTATATGCCTTTATAGTTTTGGGAATAGGTTTGGGATGCATAATAATAAATGAACTAAACTAGAGTGCAGTCATATTGATTTTTTTTATACTGTTGAATATAATTTTGGTTATATTCCACAGCTGGTCAGAGGGTGAAAACCATCTCCTCTTCACCATGTTGCCGGGAACACCTCCAATATTTGACACAACACTGAACTTGGCACGTGGCAAGGCACTCATGGCTGGCAGAGGATTTTCCTCGTTTACATATCGTCGGGGATATGACGTCTCCCTACCCGTGTATAACCCAGCCCACCAAGACTCCCCTGTAGGAAGAAAGCCAGTGTAAGCCTGGCGATTTCCAAATCATTGGGTTTTCCCTTGTGCCCAAATACAGAAGCGCTACTCTAAGGCTGAGTCGTGATAAACTTATGGAGCAGATGTGTAAATTTGTGGCTCTCAGATAGTGTACTTTTTTTTTTATCAAAGTTGAATATTACAGTAAGCTCTTGATTACATACCTGGTTTTGATTCATTATTAGAGTTGTATCTTTTATGTGTTAAGTTTTGAAGAATATATATTATACTAGGAGGGGTCCCTGGGATAGTCTCTCCTCACACCCCTCCATTCCAACTTTCTTCTTTCCTCCTCTTCCCTCCCCTCATTACCCCTCTTACTCCCCTTTTCTTGCCCTTTCCTTTCTCCTCCTCTTCCCTTTTGTTTCACCCTCATCTCCCTTCCATCTTGAAACAGATTGAAATTTTAATTTATATACTGTATATATAAAGTAAATCATTACAGTGCATGGGTAAGTGGCAGGAATAATGTTAGAGAGAATGGACCACAAATGTTAACCCTTGTGTTGCTCAGGGCTAATTAGCATTTGTCACCCACAGGCATATACCAAAAAAAAAAATTATTTTTTCTTCTAAACCTATTAATTTGTGTTCTCTGATCATGTGAAAAATAATAAAAAAGTCGTAAGTGGCATATATTGCCCGCTATAGGGCGGGGAAGTCTGGCAAAAAACAGGCGCTGACTCAGCGTGCGTCCTAGATGGTCTGTTGCTCCCAGCTGTCAGGCAGGAGTGGCCACAAAGAGATAATTACCTAATTATTTCAATGTCTCTGATTTTTTGTTGTTTTTGCTGTAATATTACTCAATAGTGTGTAGTGTGATATATTTATATAATAAAATGAGTGAATCATCGATGTACTCAAAAATATGGTGTGCATATTGCTGATTCAATTATTATGTTCATCAAACAGTGAACAAATACTTTGTCGGTTATTACACTATATACACAGGATATATGTATCTGCATGTTTTGTTCACCATAACGAACCACTAAGTTGGTATTGTGAGTCAAATCAGGATACGAACTTTTCATTGGGATACGAGTTTGTTGATACGCGTACGGCCGACCTAGAGCGTGGTGGCATGGCGATCGCGCCTCAGTTTACCAGTGCCTCACGCCCAGTGACTATCCCGCCTGATTTCTTCACAAGAATTTACAGTTTTTTGTCAGATTTTTGGCCATTTGAGCATAAAAGTTGTTATTGTATATCTCGTCATGGGGTCCCAAGAAAGCCAGTGGTAAGGTTCAAAGCAAGAATCACATGTGAGAATAAGCATAGAGGAAAAGCGAGATCATTCATAAGCATGAAAATGGTACTCGTGTTGTTGAATTAGCTACACAGTACAACAAATCTTCAGGGAAGGAAGAGGAGGCAGTAGAGAATGTGAATGTCCCTTCCTTATTAATTAAGAAAATGTGTGCAATATGGGAAGGACTGCAAAGTTTTGCTGAAAAGAATCACCCAGATAAAGCTGTAGTAGGCCATTGCATTGATCTTTTTAATGACAATGTGATGCCTCACTACAGACAAGTGTTGCAAAGAAGGGAAAAACAATCTTCAATGGAATGTTTCCTTGTGAGAAAAGTGAGAAAATCAAGCCACAACCAACCACAACCAGGATCTAGTTGAGCCACAACCAGGACCTAGTGGAGCCACAACCAGGACCTAGTTGAGCCACAACCAGGACCTAGTGGTATGCAGACAAAATGTGCCAGAGAGTGCACCCCAGAAAAATCATCACTGTCTGATGTTATAATGGAAGGGGACTCCCCTTCCAAACAGCAACACCTCTCTTCCTCCCCTCCTCACCATCTTCCATACGTCAACAGGAGTCATCTGCAAGGGTAAGTAATAACTTGAACATACTTTTATAGTGAAGATTTGGGTGAATTAGGTATAAAATTTACTTTGAAGTGAAGTTTTTGGGGAGTCAGGAATGGATTAATTCATTTCCCATTATTTCTTATGAGGAATTTTGCTTCGGTTTATGAATTTTCGGGTTACGAACCGTCTACAGGAATGGATTAAATTCTTAAACCGAGGTACCCCTGTATTGTATTTATAATAGACCTACAAAAGTGAGGCTCATTAGGAAGTGGTGTTTTAGGTATTACATTAGACGATTGTCTCGGTTTCTCTCTCAACAGCTCACACACGAGAAAATGGCAAAATTATCATTAAGTATTGTATATGATTGTTCTGTATTTCATATTTGCTACTGCAAGCAAGAAGCGCATGAATTTTAAATTGTTTGTGTACACACAACAGGGCGTCCCGTCGCTGGTTTGTGGTATCATCACAGATCAACCTCCATCGAGACTACCGTGAGGATCTGGAGGGCCAGCATAAGAACAAACAGATGCAGCATAATGATTTGTTCATCTTGGACAAGTGTCAGCCCTTCACTAACCTCACAGTCAGGTGTCATGGGTCGAAGATATTTTCCTACCCAGAGGTGCTAAGGGTAAGAGCTTGAGGATGCGCACAAATTATTTAATGTTTGCATTCAGTAAAACATTTTTATTTATACTTATTAGTGGATAATTTTGGATTTTGGATAGCTGGTTACATCCTCTCGTCTAATACATTACATTTGTTAACGAATCAACAATCCCTTAAAAATGCGATATACAGTACTGTATTGGTGAAAGTCAAAGCACTGTAATATTGATGTTTTCTGTTCCTTGGCCATGATAAGTGTGCTTCAGGCCGGGCTCGGGGAGTAGAACAACTCCCAGAGCCTTCGCCAGGTATGCTCCAGATAGGATAAGTGGATTGCTTGGGTTCATTTGTTTCTGGTAAGTTTTTTTTTTTTTTTTTTTTTTTTTTTTTTTTTTTTTTTTAGCAAATGTAGAGAACAGACTGGGTTTACTTGCTCTAGAATGTAAAACAGCTTTTGTATGTTACTTGTAAGAAGCCTGTTCATGAAATTAATGAATGGTGATACCTGCTTGATGGGGTTCTGGGAGTTGTTCTACTCCCCAGGCCTGGCCTGAGGCCATGCTTGACTTGTGAGAGTTTGGCTATTATATATTATATAAGTATATTATATAAGGCTATTATATAATATATAAAAGATTAATGACAATGACACATGCCAGTTAATTTGTAAAAATAAGGATGAAGGAATAAAGAGCATAAGGAATGAGAGACTATAAATGCTAGAAAAGTGGGGGTTTCCCCCTCCAATATCTCTCTCAAGTAGTATTAAGCAATCAGTGAAGTAGATTTAGCTTTAATCTTCAAGACATGACAAAATATATAGATTTAATTATAAAAGAATAAAATATATTAAATATATCTCGCTACAATTCTGGAGAATTTTAAAAGTGAGCATGAGCAAGGGGATGAAAAATAAACTTATATTTGTGTAAAAGGAAGATCATTGAAGAGACATGAAAATACATTGAATCATTGAGCAGTTATTGTAATTTTGTTCATTAAATTAACCATGTGTTTGCTACTAACAAATTTGCATAAGGTGGAAATTTAAAAAAAAAAAAGGCACTTAATGTAATGAAATGATTCTTTCTGGAGGAGCCTCAGTGGTTCCATGTAGCTATCTTGCTGATCGCAAATGGAGCAATAGATTGCTCCATTCTAAAAGGTCCTGTTAGTTGAAGAAATTTTGTTTGGTCCACAGGGACTAGAGCCAGAACCTATTCCCCTTATAGAGGCACAGGGTGGAGTGAGAGTTCTCTACCTCATTGGAAAAAAAGCCTCTTGGAAGTTAGCGAAGCTTTAAAGACAGCCGGAAGGTTCACAGAAAATGAAGCCTTGAAACTGCCCAGTAACTCTGCAAATAATTCACACAGAACTAAAACCAGCTTTAAACTCGTTAGTACTGATTAACACCACCAGGTAGCCAAGCCTCGGCCAACAGCTGACTCCCCAGCTTGGTCCAGGAGCTAATGATCAACAACTCCATGATGAAGCAACAATCCTGGAGGGAGGGAGGAGGAAGAATGAGGGAGTCACCAGGGCTTCTCCAGAAAGAGGCATTTCATAATACTGGTATTCTATGGTGATTTTCTGGGGGAGCTCCCCAGTGGCTCCCTGAAGCTAAGAAGAAAAATGGGTCT
This sequence comes from Procambarus clarkii, assembly GCF_040958095.1. NCBI lineage: Eukaryota > Metazoa > Arthropoda > Malacostraca > Decapoda > Cambaridae > Procambarus > Procambarus clarkii. The sequence continues at coordinate 10,799,084 of NC_091160.1, read as the reverse complement.
TCCCAGGGAGGAGGAGAGGCAGGAGACACCATGATGAACAGAATCCAGGCTAGGAAACACTGTCCAAGTAATATAACCAATTGAGATCAGGAACAGTGACTAAATACTGATCCATAAGAATCCTGTTAGAATGCCAAAACCAATGAGCCCAAATATCAACCCAGAACATGTGAGAAGAGACTGCAACCAAAGCCTCATTCTTGTGAATATCTTGGGCGATCAGAACATGATATTTGTGGAGGGTAGACTACAAACTGGCTAGACTTGATGACACTGTGGACAACCTGAGTGTGTGTGAAGTGTGACAACACTTCAAAAACTCCAGATGTGAAGAGCAGAGCAGTTCAAACTAGTGAAGTACCTGTACATCGCTGGGCCAATCTGGTGATAAGAGACTGAGCCAAGGAAAAAAGCTCGGGTTTGGACACAGGACCAGAAGAGCCAGAAACGAAGGCTGGGCTGGGCACCAATGAACCCAGAAGGATCACCTTCCCCAAGTATGACTCCAGACTGGACAGCACCCTGAGCAACAATTGAATGCGGAAAAGGTAAATGCACCTCGACCAGTCCATTCACAAGGCATCCACCATGAGAGCCTTGTGATTGGAGATTGAGGCCACGTAAGGGAGAAGGTGCTGGTTCCATGCTGATGTGAAGAAGTTCACCTCGGGGCAACTGAACATCTCACAGAGCCAACAGAAGATACAGCATCGATGGTCCATTCCATAGAAATGGGGCAAAAGCAAGATCACCAGTTCACAAGAACATTAGATACACCCCGCATGTGAACACACTGAGAACCAAGCCCAGGGAATCCAGAAGCCAAGTTACTTAAACATCCAGCTCCACAGGGCAATGAAATGAAGCATCTTCCAACAGTTCAAGCAATGAACCATTGGGGAGCAGTCAGAAAGAAGCCGGAGTACAGAGCCTGGAGGAAGCCGTATACTCCTCAGGGCATGCCACACAGCCACAAACTTGTGCCCCTGAAGTAATGGGCCCGACCGCTGATACTGGGCAGCCTGGTGAGCATTGGTCACATAATGGGGGGATGGCACCTTGGAACTGAACCCCGACAAACCCAAAGGGGAAACTAGAGAAGCAAGAGCTTACTTGAACAATATTACAACACTGGTGATCTGTTATCTTATGTGCAATCAAATCTTCTTAAGCTAACGCTTGAGCGAAAAGGCATTTACGATCAAATAATTCAAACTTTCCATAATGGGTTTGGAGAAATCATTTTAGATGCGTCAGGAGGATCTGTAAACCTTTCTAATTAGATTGATTTTGGCCGCATTTCGATCTTAAAATGGCATTACCTTAGCTCTTGCATCGTCTGGAATAGCTGCGACATTGCTACCAGGTGGAAGAACTGCTACTATGGCTTTGAAATTGCCATTGAACATGCGATTCATTGAAACTTCCACGTGCAACATTTTCAAAGCATCCGGCATGGGAAAAGTATTGCAGAAATGTAAACTTATTGTTTGGGATGAAAGCACAATGGCCCATAAAAAAATCGCTCGAGACTCTTGACCGATCATTGCAAGATTTGCGTGGTAACATCAGACAATTTGGGAATGCATTAATATTACTTGCAGGAGATTTCATGCAAACATTACCTGTAATTCTTAGATCAACACTAGTGGACGAAATAAATGCTTGCCTGAAATACTCTAATTTGTGGCGCCACGTAAAGATGTTAAAATTAACTACAAATATGCATGTCCAACTGCAAAACGACTCATAAGCTGAGATATTCTCACATCATTTTCTGGAAATTGGGAACGGAAACGTGCCGGTTGATCTGACCTCAGGACGAATTTCATTGCCTCATAACTTCTACAATTTAGTGACGTCAAAAGAAGAATTGGTTGAAAAAGTATTTCCAAATATTCAAGCCAATTATAAGAATCACGATTGGCTGAGTGAACAAGCTATTCTTGAGGCCAAGAACAAAGACGTCTAAGAACTTTACAATATTTTTCAGTCTAACGTACAAAGCAAGGCAGTCACAGACAAGTCCGTCGACACTGCGGTGGAAGTAGATGAAGCGATTAATTATCCAACAGAATTTTTTAATTCACTCGATCTGCCAGGAATACCACCACTGCACGAACTTCAATTAAAATTCGGCGTGCCAATTATCATGTTACGAAATATCAACCAGCGAAAGCTTAGCAACGGCACACGGCTTGCAGTAAAAAGTTATTCAGCAACGTCGTAGAAGCAACAATCTTGGCAGGACCTTTCAAAGGTGAAGATGTCCTCATTCCTCACATTCCTATGATTCCAACGGATTTGCCATATCAATTTAAGAGATTGTAATTTCCTAATTTGATTGGCGTTTGCAATCAACATCAACAAAGCTCAGGACCAATCTTTAGAATTGTGCGGTTTAGATCTAGACACTGATTGCTTCTCACATGGACATTTATATATTTCCTGTTCTACAGTCGGCAATCAGAAAATCTCTATATCTTCACAGACAGTGGAACAAGAAAAATATGTTATATACACACAAACATTGTGAAATTAAACAAGTTAGTAACATGAATTTTCTGTTTTCTTTCTTTTTCATTTAACCAGAGAGAGCCACAGCAACGCGTGGCAGGTACAGCTTGTATATGTATATGTCGTACCTAGTAGCCAGAACGCACTTCTCAGCCTACTATGCAAGGCCCGATTTGCCTAATAAGCCAAGTTTTCCTGAATTAATATATTTTCTATCATTTTTTTCTTATGAAATGATAAAGCTACCCATTTCATTATGTATGAGGTAATTTTTTTTTTAATTGGAGTTAAAATTAAGGTAGATATATGACCGAACCTAACCAACCCAACCTAACCTAACCTAACCTATCTTTATAGGTGAGGTTAGGTTAGGTAGCCGAAAAAGTTAGGTTAGGTTAGGTTATATATATATATATATATATATATATATATATATATATATATATATATATATATATATATATATATATATATATATATATATATATATATATTATTAAATATGACCGAAAAAGTAAGATTAATAATTCTAACACGAATTTTCTCAATCTTTCGTACATTACGCTTCACTGTTGGAGGTAAATCAAAAATCAATTCTCCAAAATTCATTTTTATTTCTAGTCTGACGCGACACGGGCGCGTTTCGTAAAACTTATTACATTTTCAAAGACTTTAGTTCACAAATACACAACTGATTAGAACTTACGTATCTCCGATTTTATATCTACATTTGAGTGAGGTGGGAGGGGTGATGTGGTATTAACACAAGACAGAACAAGAGGGGATATTAATAGGGTATTAAAAGTATCAACACAAGACAGAACACAAACAATGGGTATTGAATAGAAGTGTTTGTAGAAAGCCTATTGGTCCATATTTCTTGATGCTTCTATATTGGAGCGGAGTCTTGAGGTGGGTAGAATATAGTTGTGCAATAATTGGCTGTTGATTGCTGGTGTTGACTTCTTGATGTGTAGTGCCTCGCAAACGTCAAGCCGCCTGCTATCGCTGTATCTATCGATGATTTTTGTGTTGTTTACTAGGATTTCTCTGGCGATGGTTTGGTTGTGGGAAGAGATTATATGTTCCTTAATGGAGCCCTGTTGCTTATGTATCGTTAAACGCCTAGAAAGAGATGTTGTTGTCTTGCCTATATACTGGGTTTTTTGGAGCTTACAGTCCCCAAGTGGGCATTTGAAGGCATAGACGACGTTAGTCTCTTTTAAAGCGTTCTGTTTTGTGTCTGGAGAGTTTCTCATGAGTAGGCTGGCCGTTTTTCTGGTTTTATAGTAAATCGTCAGTTGTATCCTCTGATTTTTGTCTGTAGGGATAACGTTTCTATTAACAATATCTTTCAGGACCCTTTCCTCCGTTTTATGAGCTGTGGAAAAGAAGTTCCTGTAAAATAGTCTAATAGGGGGTATAGGTGTTGTGTTAGACTATTTTAGACCCCCTATTAGACTATTTTACAGGAACTTCTTTTCCACAGCTCATAAAACGGAGGAAAGGGTCCTGAAAGATATTGTTAATAGAAACGTTATCCCTACAGACAAAAATCAGAGGATACAACTGACGATTTACTATAAAACCAGAAAAACGGCCAGCCTACTCATGAGAAACTCTCCAGACACAAAACAGAACGCTTTAAAAGAGACTAACGTCGTCTATGCCTTCAAATGCCCACTTGGGGACTGTAAGCTCCAAAAAACCCAGTATATAGGCAAGACAACAACATCTCTTTCTAGGCGTTTAACGATGCATAAGCAACAGGGCTCCATTAAGGAACATATAATCTCTTCCCACAACCAAACCATCGCCAGAGAAATCCTAGTAAACAACACAGAAATCATCGATAGATACAGCGATAGCAGGCGGCTTGACGTTTGCGAGGCACTACACATCAAGAAGTCAACACCAGCAATCAACAGCCAATTATTGCACAACTATATTCTACCCACCTCAAGACTCCGCTCCAATATAGAAGCATCAAGAAATATGGACCAATAGGCTTTCTACAAACACTTCTATTCAATACCCATTGTTTGTGTTCTGTCTTGTGTTGATACTTTTAATACCCTATTAATATCCCCTCTTGTTCTGTCTTGTGTTAATACCACATCACCCCTCCCACCTCACTCAAATGTAGATATAAAATCGGAGATACGTAAGTTCTAATCAGTTGTGTATTTGTGAACTAAAGTCTTTGAAAATGTAATAAGTTTTACGAAACGCGCCCGTGTCGCGTCAGACTAGAAATAAAAATGAATTTTGGAGAATTGATTTTTGATTTACCTCCAACAGTGAAGCGTAATGTACGAAAGATTGAGAAAATTCGTGTTAGAATTATTAATCTTACTTTTTCGGTCATATTTAATAATATATGTCTACAGGAAAGACTGCTACCAAAATATACTAATATATATATATATATATATATATATATATGTCGTACCTAGTAGCCAGAACTCACTTCTCAGCCTACTATGCAAGGCCCGATTTGCCTAATAAGCCAAGTTTTCGTGAATTAATTGTTTTTCGACTACCTAACCTACCTAACCTAACCTAACCTAACTTTTTCGGCTACCTAACCTAACCTAACCTATAAGGATAGGTTAGGTTAGGTTAGGTAGGGTTGGTTAGGTTCGGTCATATATCTACTTTAATTTTATCTCAAATAAAAAACAATTGACCTCATACATAATGAAATGGGTAGCTTTATCATTTCATAAGAAAAAAATTAGAGAAAATATATTAATTCAGGAAAACTTGGCTTATTAGGCCTCCTTCAGCTTCAGCTTCAGGCATTTGAGCAGAGTTCCGTGCTGCGTTTCACTTACGAGATGGAAAAGGATGGGAAGCTGCCCTTTCTAGATGTAACAGTCATGGAAAAGGGCGGAGGTTTCCACACTGCAGTCTACACTAAGGAAACAAACATAGAAATGTGCCTAAATGCCAACAGTGACTGCCCAGACAGGTACAAGAGGAGTGTTGTTAATGCATATGTCGACCGTGCTCTCAGCCACAGCTCAGAATGGAAGCAAGTCGACGAAGAACTATGTAGGGTAAGGCAGGTCCTAGTCAATAACGGCTTCTCCAATGGTTTCGTCGAAGACATCATAAGAAGGAAAGTGAAAAGCCATGCAACCTCTGAAGAGACAACTAACACAACACCTATACCCCCTATTAGACTATTTTACAGGAACTTCTTTTCCACAGCTTATAAAACGGAGGAAGGGTCCTGAAAGATATTGTTAATAGAAACGTTATCCCTACAGACAAAAATCAGAGGATACAACTGACGATTTACTATAAAACCAGAAAAACGGCCAGCCTACTCATGAGAAACTCTCCAGACACAAAGCAGAACGCTTTAGAAGAGACTAACGTCGTCTATGCCTTCAAATGCCCACTTGGGGACTGTAAGCTCCAAAAAACCCAGTATATAGGCAAGACAACAACATCTCTTACTAGGCGTTTAACGATGCATAAGCAACAGGGCTCCATTAAGGAACATATAATCTCTTCCCACAACCAAACCATCGCCAGAGAAATCCTAGTAAACAACACAGAAATCATCGATAGATACAGCGATAGCAGGCGGCTTGACGTTTGCGAGGCACTACACATCAAGAAGTCAACACCAGCAATCAACAGCCAATTATTGCACAACTATATTCTACCCACCTCAAGACTCCACTCCAATATAGAAGCATCAAGAAATGTGGACCAATAGGCTTTCTACAAACACTTCTATTCAATATCCATTGTTTCGTGTTCTGTCTTGTGTTGATGAAATTAATACCCTATTAATACTCATGTTCTGTCTTGTGTTGATGAAATTAATACCCTATTAATACCACATTTTGTTCTGTCTTGTGTTAATGCCACATCACCCCTTCCACCTCACTCAAATGTAGATATAAAATCGGAGATACGTAAGTTCTATTCAGTTGTGTATTTGTGAACTAAAGTCTTTGAAAATGTAATAAGTTTTACGAAACGCGCCCGTGTCGCGTCAAACTAGAAATAAAAATGAATTTTGGAGAATTGATTTTTGATTTACCTCCAACAGTGAAGCGTAATGTACGAAAGATTGAGAAAATTCGTGTTAGAATTATTAATCTTACTTTTTCGGTCATATTTAATAATATATATATATATATATATATATATATATATATATATATGTCGTACCTAGTAGCCAGAACGCACTTCTCAGCCTACTATGCAAGGCCCGATTTGCCTAATAAGCCAAGTTTTCATGAATTAATTGTTTTTCGACTACCTAACCTAACCTAACCTAACTTTTTCGGCTACCTAACCTAACCTAACCTATAAAGATAGGTTAGGTTAGGTTAGGTAGGGTTGGTTAGGTTCGGTCATATATCTACGTTAATTTTAACTCCAATAAAAAAAATTGACCTCATCCATAAGGAAATGGATAGCTTTATCATTTCATAAGAAAAAAATTAGGGAAAATATATTAATTCAGGAAAACTTGGCTTATTAGGCAAATCGGGCCCTGCAAAGTAGGCCGAGAAGTGCGTTCTGGCTACTAGGTACGACATATATATATATATATATATATATATATATATATATATATATATACATATATATATATATATATATATATATATATATATATATATATATATATATATATATATATATATATATATATATATTTTATTAAATATGACCGAAAAAGTAAGATTAATAATTCTAACACGAATTTTCTCAATCTTTCGTACATTATGCTTCACTGTTGGAGGTAAATCAAAAATCACTTCTCCAAAATTCATTTTTATTTCTAGTCTGACGCGACACGGGCGCGTTTCGTAAAACTTATTACATTTTCAAAGACTTCACAAATACACAACTGATTAGAACTTGCGTTTCCCTGATTTTATATCTACATTTGAGTGAGGTGGGAAGGGTGATGTGGCATTACATTTGAGTGAGGTGGGAAGGATGATGTGGCATTAGAGGATATTAATAGGGTATTAAAAGTATCAACACAAGACAGAACACGAAACAATGGATATTGAATAGAAGTGTTTGTAGAAAGCCTATTGGTCCATATTTCTTGATGCTTCTATATTGGAGCGGAGTCTTGAGGTGGGTAGAATATAGTTGTGCAATAATTGGCTGTTGATTGCTGGTGTTGACTTCTTGATGTGTAGTGCCTCGCAAACGTCAAGCCGCCTGCTATCGCTGTATCTATCGATGATTTCTGTGTTGTTTACTAGGATTTCTCTGGCGATGGTTTGGTTATGGGAAGAGATTATATGTTCCTTAATGGAGCCCTGTTGTTTATGCATAAACAACAGGGCTCCATTAAGGAACATATAATCTCTTCCCATAACCAAACCATCGCCAGAGAAATCCTAGTAAACAACACAGAAATCATCGATAGATACAGCGATAGCAGGCGGCTTGACGTTTGCGAGGCACTACACATCAAGAAGTCAACACCAGCAATCAACAGCCAATTATTGCACAACTATATTCTACCCACCTCAAGACTCCGCTCCAATATAGAAGCATCAAGAAATATGGACCAATAGGCTTTCTACAAACACTTCTATTCAATATCCATTGCTTCGTGTTCTGTCTTGTGTTGATACTTTTAATACCCTATTAATATCCTCTAATGCCACATCATCCTTCCCACCTCACTCAAATGTAATGCCACATCACCCTTCCCACCTCACTCAAATGTAGATATAAAATCAGGGAAACGCAAGTTCTAATCAGTTGTGTATTTGTGAAGTCTTTGAAAATGTAATAAGTTTTACGAAACGCGCCCGTGTCGCGTCAGACTAGAAATAAAAATGAATTTTGGAGAAGTGATTTTTGATTTACCTCCAACAGTGAAGCATAATGTACGAAAGATTGAGAAAATTCGTGTTAGAATTATTAATCTTACTTTTTCGGTCATATTTAATAAAATATGTCTACAGGAAAGACTGCTACCAAAATATACTAATATATATATATATATATATATATATATATATATGTCGTACCTAGTAGCCAGAACGCACTTCTCAGCCTACTATGCAAGGCCTGATTTGCCTAATAAGCCAAGTTTTCCTGAATTAATAAATTTTCTCTATTTTTTATCTTATGAAATGATAAAACTACCTATTTCATTATGTATGAGGTCAATTTTTTTTATTAGAGTTAAAATTAACGTAGATATATGACCGAACCTAACCAACTCTACCTAACCTAACCTAACCTATCCATAAAGGTTAGGTTCGGTTAGGTAGCCGAAAAAGTTAGGTTAGGTTAGGTTAGGTAGGTTAGGTGGTCGAAAAATCATTAATTCATGAAAACTTGGCTTATTAGGCAAATCGGGCCTATATATATGTATATATATATATATGTATATGTATATGTATATGTATATATATATATATATATATATATATATATATATATATATATATATATATATATATATATATATATATATATATATATAGATATATATATATATATATATATATATATATATATATATATACATTTTTTTTTTTTATATATGGAAGGGAGTACCACCTCTAGCTGGAAGAAGAGGGACCCATAGCCTCGGAGGAAACCACGCATAACGCATTAGTGGGACTGTTTAGATCCCCTCCACTACAGTTTCTGTGTGCTTTTCTCCTACCACCCCCATCCATTTTTATTTTTTGTGCTTTATTATGCATTTGATGGTTAGAAGATATACATGGGTTGAGACAAAAATAATAATGCAAAAAGGTGCTTAAAAGTTATGGAACATATATATATATACATATATATATATATATATATATATATATATATATATATATATATATATATATATATATATATATATATATATATATATATATATATATATATTTTGTGACGGTGATCACCCCCTAATATTTCTCCCACGCCTGCAGTAAGAGTCATGTCCACTTTACCCAAGCGTTCTCTACGTCGCAGGCATCAGTTTGATATATGTGGGAGGAAGTAGTGTTCTCGTAGTGCCGAGAAATTCATAAAAGAAGAGTATTTTGGGCTGTGGTTTAGGCCCTTTAGGAAGCCAAGATGGCGCTGGCTCTCCTGTTTCCCCGCCAAAACTGTGTGACGTCAGTGACACCGGATTGGGCACCGACAGCAATGTGGCACAGGGAGCCAATGAAAACCTCCCGTGGCGAATAAGACGTCACGAAGGAAGGGGGGTCCAGTCATCGCGCTGCGCTGGCGCCATCAGTCTAAGACAGCACGTCAAGGAGGTCGGACGTGCGCTGGGGGGTCCTGTCAGTTGGACAGTTTACCCCGACTCCGGAGGATTTACGCATCACCCGTGGTCTGCCAACACCTGTGGGGTCTTCCTTCGTTCATGTGTTGAACCGAAGAAGGAATTGACAGGATATTGAGCAACAAGTGCTCCAGGAACAGGTGTTGTGCAAGAGTGGAGTCTAGGCAGCGACGTATGCGACGGCTGATAGCTCCACAGTGATGACGTAGTTGCTGAACCAATCCTCCATGAGGGAATCAGTCTGACACGACACGTCAAGGTAGTTGGACGTGTGAAGATTGGTCCTGTCAGTTTGACAGTTGATTCCCGCTCCCGTGGATTTTACGCGTCACCCGAAGTCTGCCAGTACTCTGTGAGGTCTTCCTTCGTTCGTGTGTTGAACCAGAGAGGGAACCCAGCAAACAATTTTAGGTTGCCACAACATATCTGGAAAGTATTTGAAAGTATAGGAAACGTTTGTTTTATCGTATCAGATACGATATTGTGTGTGGACTTAAATAGGTTTCCAAAACTTATAACCAAGACATATGTATCTAACACTAATTTGAGATGTTGTGGCAACTTTACACTCCTAACATGAGTCATTCATAATCCATTCATATACCAATATGAATCTCTTATGAAAGGTTTGAGCCAATGATCTGAACCCTTTTCACATCTTTGTGTTTAAAGTTAAATTTCTTGAAATTAAATTATATATTATATTATATTATTTTTATTATATTTTATATTATATTATTTTTATTATATTTTATATTATATTATTATTTTCAATTTAAATATTAAAACCAATTTAAGGGTAAAAAAAATCTAATAATTTATATTTCTTTTATTATTTACTAACAATTATAATTATTTACTAACGGAGAGAGGGGAGGCTGTACGGCGGAGAGTGGCGGCTGTGGCGGACAGTGGTGGCGGTGGCGGATAGTGGCTGCGGGCGGACAGTGGCGGCGGGCGGACAGTGGCGGCGGCGGGCGGACAGTGGCGGCGGTGGCGGATAGTGGCGGCGGGCGGACAGTGGCGGCGGTGGCGGATAGTGGCGGCGGGCGGACAGTGGCGGCGGGCGGACAGTGGCGGCTGTGGCGGATAGTGGCGGCGGGCGGACCGTGGCGGCTTTGGCGGCGGTGGTGGACAGTGGCGGCGGGCGGACAGTGTCGGTGGCGGGCGGACAGTGGAGGCGGCGGGCGGACAGTGGCGGCGGCGGGCGGACAGTGGCGGCGGCGGGCGGACAGTGGCGGCGGCGGGCGGACAGTGGTGGCGGCGGGCGGACAGTGGTGGCGGCGGGCGGACAGTGGAGGCGGCGGGCGGACAGTGGTGGCGGCGGGCGGACAGTGGTGGCGGCGGGCGGACAGTGGTGGCGGCGGGCGGACAGTGGTGGCGGTGGCAGACAGTGGTGGCGGTGGCAGACAGTGGTGGCGGTGGCGGACAGTGGTGGCGGATAGTGGCAGCGGGCGGACAGTGGCGGCGGGCGGACAGTGGCGGCGGTGGCGGATAGTGGCGGCGGGCGGACAGTGGCGTCGGGCGGACAGTGGCGGCGGTGGCGGATAGTGGCGGCGGGCGGACAGTGGCGGCGGGCGGACAGTGGCGGCGGTGGCGGATAGAGGCGGCGGGCGGACAGGACGGCGGCGGGCGGACAGTGGCGGCGGTGGCGGATAGTGGCGGCGGGCGGACAGTGGCGGCGGCGGGCGAACAGTGGCGGCAGCGGGCGGACAGTGGAGGCGGCGGGCGGACAGTGGAGGCGGCGGGCGGACAGTGGAGGCGGCGGGCGGACAGTGGAGGCGGCGGGCGGACAGTGGAGGCGGCGGGCGGACAGTGGAGGCGGCGGGCGGACAGTGGAGGCGGCGGGCGGACAGTGGTGGCGGCGGGCGGACAGTGGTGGCGGCGGGCGGACAGTGGTGGCGGCGGGCGGACAGTGGTGGCGGCGGGCGGACAGTGGTGGCGGCGGGCGGACAGTGGTGACGGCGGGCGGACAGTGGTGGCGGTGGCAGACAGTGGTGGCGGTGGCGGACAGTGGCGGCGGTGGCGGACAGTGACGGCGGTGGCGGACAGTGGCGGCGGTGGCGGACAGTGGCGGACACTGGCGGCTGTGTCTGGCGGTGGTGGCGGGCGGTGGCGGGTGGCGGCGTCTGTGATGAGTGGTGGCGGCTGGCGGTGGTGGGTGGTCGCGGCTGTGGTGGTGGGTGGTGGTGGCGGCGGCGGCGGCTGGTGGTGGTGGGTGGTGGCGGCGGTGGTGGTGGGTGGTGGTGGCGGCGGCGGATGGTGGTGGTGGGTGGTGGCGGCGGGTGGTGGGTGGTGGCGGCTGTGGTGGGTGGTGGCGGGCGGTGGCGGGCGGCGGCTACCTACCTACCTTGAGGTGCTTCCGGGGCTTAGTGTCCCCGCGGCCCGGTCGTCGACCAGGCCTCCTGGCGGCGGCTGTGGTGGGTGGTGACGATCGGCGGTGGGGGGGGGGCTGGTGGCGGCTGGCGGTGGCGGCTTGCGGTGGCGACTGTGGCAACGGGCGGTGACGGCTGATAGCGGGCGGTGGTGGCGGCTGGTGGCAGGTGGTGGTGGCGGTGGTGGCGGCTGGTGGTGGCGGCTGGTGGTGGTGGCAGCTGGTGGCGGTGATGGCGGCTGGTGGTGGTGACAGCTGGTGGCGGTGATGGCGGCTGGTGGTGGTGGCGGCTGGTGGTGGTGGCGGCTGGTGGTGGTGGCAGCTGGTGGCGGCTGGTGGCGGTGATGGCGGCTGGTGGTGGTGGTGGTGGTGGTGATGGCGGCTGGTGGCGGGCGGTGGCGGCTTGTGGCGGCTGGTGGTGGCGGCGGTGGTGGGTGGTGGTGGTGGTGGTGGGTGGTGGTGGTGGCTGTGGTGGGTGGTGGCAGCTGGTGGCGGCTGGTGGCGGTGATGGCGGCTGGTGGTGGTGGTGGTGGTGGTGATGGCGGCTGGTGGCGGGCGGTGGCGGGCGGTGGCGGCTTGTGGCGGCTGGTGGTGGCGGCGGTGGTGGGTGGTGGTGGTGGTGGTGGTGGGTGGTGGTGGTGGCTGTGGTGGGTGGTGGCGGTGGTGTCGGCGGCGGCTGTGGTGGGTGGTGACGGTGGCGGCGGTGATGGGTGGTGGCGGCGGCGGTGGTGGTGGGTGGTGGTGGCGGCGGCGGTGATGGGTGGTGGCGGCGGTGGTGGTGGGTGGTGGTGGCGGCGGCGGCGGCTGGTGGTGGTGGGTGGTGGCGGCGGGTGGCGGTGGTGGGTGGCGGTGGCTGGTGGCGGGTGGCGGCTGGTGGTGGGTGGTGGCGGCAGGTGGTGAGTGGCGGTGGTGGGTGGCGGTGGCTGGCGGCTGGTGGCGGCTGGTGGCGGGTGGTGGCGGGTGGCGGCTGATGGTGGGTGGTGGCGGGTGGCGGCTGGTGGTGGGTGGTGGCGGGTGGCGGCTGGTGGTGGGTGGCGGGTGGCGGCGGGTGGTGGGTGGTGGCGGCGGGTGGTGAGTGGCGGTGGTGGGTGGCGGTGGCTGGTGGCGGCTGGTGGTGGGTGGTGGCGGGTGGCGGCGGGTGGCGGCTGGTGGCAAGCCAGCTGGGACACAAGCTCCACCACTGAAGGTCTGAGCACAACTAACCATATGTCTCTCTCACGACCAGCCCAGTGTTGCCAGCTCGCGCTCTCAAAATGTTTCCTTCAAAGATTGTATATTATCTTTGAACAACAAGTTTGATTATCAAGGAAATAATGCATATATTATTGTCACATTAATACTGTGCAATATCTTATTACATTCCTGCTAAATAATTATAATTTGAAACAGGACAAAAAATCCAACATATATATAAAAACCAACATTAGAGATCACGAGGCCTAGGCCTCGCCTGTGACCACACATCCTGCCTCCCTGGCCTGCTACTCTCTCACACCTCACACTCTTAACTCTCTCATAATCACTCTCACTCTCTTACTCTGTCACTCTTACTCTCTGTCACTCTTACTCTCTGTCACTCTTACTCTCTGTCACTCTTACTCTCTGTCACTCTTACTCTCTGTCACTCTTACTCTGTCACTCTTACTCTCTGTCACTCTTACTCTCTGTCACTCTTACTCTCTGTCACTCTTACTCTCTGTCACTCTTACACTCTGTCACTCTTACACTCTGTCACTCTTACTCTCTGTCACTCTTACTCTCTGTCACTCTTACTCTCTGTCACTCTTACTCTGTCACTCTTACTCTCTGTCACTCTTACTCTCTGTCACTCTTACTCTCTGTCATTCTTACTCTCTGTCATTCTTACTCACTCTCAGTCACCCTTACCTATTCATACTCACTCTCTCACTCTTACTCTCATACTCTTACTCTCAATTACTCTTACTCTCAATCACTCTTACTCCCAATCACTCCTACTCCCAATCACTCTTATTCTCATTCTTACTCTTACTCTCACTCTTACTCTTACTCCCAATCACTCTTACTCCCAATCACTCTTACTCTCAATCACTCTTACTCTCAATCACTCTTACTCTCACTCTTACTCTTACTCCCAATCACTCTTACTCCCAATCACTCTTACTCTCAATCACTCTTACTCTCAATCACTCTTACTCTCAATCACTCTTACTCTCATTCTTACTCTTACTCTTACTCTCAATCACTCTTATTCTCATTCTTACTCCTACTCCCAATCACTCTTACTCCCAATCACTCTTACTCTCAATCACTCTTACTCTGTCACTCTTACTCTCTGTCACTCTTACTCTCTGTCACTCTTACTCTCTGTCACTCTTACTCTGTCACTCTTACTTTCTGTCACTCTTACTCTCTGTCACTCTTACTCTCTATCACTCTTACTCTCTATCACTCTTACTCTGTCACTCTTACTCACTCTCAGTCACCCTTACCCATTCATACTCACTCTCTCACTCTTACTCTCATACTCTTACTCTCAATTACTCTTACTCTCAATTACTCTTACTCCCAATCACTCCTACTCCCAATCACTCCTACTCTCAATCACTCCTACTCTCATTCTTACTCTTACTCTTACTCCCAATCACTCTTACTCTCAATCACTCTTATTCTCATTCTTACTCTTACTCACTCTTACTCTCAATCACTCTTATTCTCATTCTTACTCCTACTCTGTCTAACTCCTACTCCCAATCACTATTACTCCCAATCACTCTTACTCTCAATCACTCTTACTCCCAATCACTCTTACTCTCAATCACTCTTACTCTCAATCACTCTTACTCTCAATCACTCTTACTCTCAATCACTCTTACTCTCAATCACTCTTACTCTCACTAACTCTCAATCACTCTTACTCTCACTCTAACTCTCAATCACTCTTACTCTCATACTCACCCTTACTCTCAATCACTTTACTCTCACTCTTACTCATTCTGTCACCCTTACTCTCACTCCTACTTACTCCGTCACTCTTACTCACTCTCAGTCACTCTTACTTATACTCACTCTTACTCACACTTACACACTCTCTGGCACTCTCACTCACCTTCAGTCACTCTTACTCACTCTTACCCACTCTCGCTCACTCTTACTCACTCTAGTTAATAAGAACACGCCAATATAAGACAACAAAACGTTTTCAGATTCTTTCTCACCACTTTCCAGCAACTTTTATAATTTATATAAATTATCTTAGGGAATAATACATAAATTATATATTTAAACATGATATTAGTGTTTAGTGGAATGCATAAGGAGTCAAATTGTGTTAAAAAGAGCGATTTTTAGAAAATTTGGAAAACTACTTTTTTCTGTTCATATTATAACTAAATGGATTTTAAAGGTTTCACTCAGCCAATATATATCATTCACAATTTATTAATGAATTTTACAAAAAAACACCATAAATTTTATATTTAAACATGTAAAAACTATTTGTTTTACATTTGGAAGAAAATAATTGTAGAAAAACAATTTATAATTAAACCTTTGTGTTTGGATTTTTTGAGTAAAAGTTTCTCAAAGGCTCTCCTGAACCATTCTCAATGCAAATCATTCCCACACCTATGGGAAGAGATAGGCGAACGTTGTGTAGATGATTTGTGTTTGCTGGGAATCGACGGATATTGAGCAACAAGTGCTCCAGGACAGGTACTGTGCAAGAAGAAGTGAAGTCTGTGCAGTGACGTATACGACGTCTGAGGCAGTTCACCCGTTTGTGACGGCGTAGTGGCTGAACCGAGCCACTGGGAAGCAGAGGAAGAAGAGAACTATTCGGGAATCCGAACGACTGCAGCCGAGACGTAGGCAGGCAGCCGTAGCTGGGAGGAGAAGTTGACGGCCGGGAGACCGACTCCAACCCTACAAGAAGTCGAGGAGGAGCACGGACCTGCTGGGAAAAGGCACGGAGACGACGCGCTTACGGTGGGACATTGATTGAGTTCCTGGAGGACACGACAGTGTGTGTGTGGGGGCGTTCCCGACACGAGGCAGGAGCCAGGACCAGGAGCTACAACTCAACTCTCATCGAAGGATAGGTGGAAGTAGGTGATTATAGTTTCCCTCCCAATTCCCCTTTAGTCAGCTATATTATTTAGTCTGAGTATTTTGTATGTAGTAAGCAAGGCTCAACTATGTCACAGTAAGGCACTAGTGTGCAGAGTGGTAATATAAAGAGTACTCACGATATCTATGATTATTATTGGGGTGTACAGGCACCCGGAGTAATTGATGAATTTACTGTGTGGATAATGTCTTTCATGAGACTTTAAAGTGATCATATAGTGAGAGAAAATATATATATTATTATGCCAGTATTTGGAAGTTAGGCTATGTGCCCAGTAACTATGTTATTACCATTATTGATGTCTGATTCATCTATATATATATATATATATATGTCTATGCTCGTGTATTGAATAATCATTCATGTGTGCAGTGATTAATTGTGTTATCGCCCACGAAAGGAAATACTGAGAACTCCAGTGTTAAATACTTCATAAGTTATCATTAAATGAAGGGCAGTGTGTAATACCATGACAGTGAATTATTGTCACATTTAATATACAAATGTTTGATTGAGCCCAAGATCAGTGTAGCGAAGTAATACGTGCTATTGTCGCAAATATTGTGTGTTCGAACTTCTAGTGATCTTTGAGAACTTAAAGAAACAGAGCGCGGGACGCCAGGGAAACAAGCAATAAACATTCGCGCGGGGGTAGTCGCCCAGCTGATCTTGACATTGACGAGAGGGGGAGTGTTGCCAGCTTAGTGAGTGCATATTATACGTGGGAACGAACGACTCCCGCCTGAAACAGCTGATTGCTTATTGATATGACCTTGTGATGTCTTTGAATGAGTTTTAAGTAAAATACAAAATACATTTGTGTTTATGTCATCCCCTCCATATTTCTTGTGGCTATGTAATACCTGAAAGCAGAGAGTGATAGAAGTAAATACTTGCCTGATATCAGATCTATTGAGTGTGTCCTTGCCACTGTTACCACAATTCAACAAATCCACTGATGTGTTACTGGACACCGAAAACACCAGTTGGCGAACTTGTGGTTAATAGTAGAGCCCTATTGTTGGGGCGGGCATACAACAGTTAAGTGAACACGTTGTGTTCCCACTCTTTCTCGATCAGAGGCCGGTTGGGATTGACTGGGATACACTCCTGGCATACAGTGGCGCCGCGAGGATAGAGTGAAGACCCGCAGGGCTACGGTGAGTGACCTTGAGTATACTGTTGCTCACCCGAGTAGAGTGAACCCCGACATTGGCGACCTCGCCAGGATAACAATCGAAATAAAGGTTGCAGTTATGGTACTTGGCAGTGGTATTAGGTATCAGGTACAGGTTATCACTCATAGCACAAGATGGAGGATGATAAAGTAACAAGGTTCATTGACACTAGAGATGAGCAGGTGTTGGAGGAGTGCACCAAGGCCAAGTTACAGGCAGTAGCAGACCATTTTGGGATAAAGCTGAGATCTTCCAGAGTAGGAGAGAGAGGACTGGAGATCATGGCACAGCTCAGGGCACGAGACGAAGCTTTGGGGGAGGAACGGCCACAAACACCTGCCAGTGTGGGAGAACACCTGAGCATTGGTGGAAGCAGCAGGGGATCCAGCGGCAGCAGGCGCAGCCTCAGACTGGAGATAATGAAGCTGCAGCTGGAAGCACAGCAGCGCAAAGAAGAGCGAGAGGCACAGCAGCGCAAAGAAGAGCGGGAAGCAGAAGCACAGCTGAAGCGTGAAGAGCGAGAAGCACAGCTGAAGCGTGAAGAGCGAGAAGCACAGCTGCACAGGGAAGAACAAGAGCGAGAAGCACAGCTGTGCAGGAAAGAACAAGAGCGAGAAGCACAGCTGAAGTGTGAGGAGCGAGAAGCACAGCTGAAACAGCACGAGATAGAAGTTAGGCTGAGACAGCAGGAGATAGAAGCTAACAAGCAGGTGGAGCTGAAGCGAGCTGAACTAGGACTAGGTGCACCTGCTCCGCCGCAACGGGAAGATTGCCGAGTGAGGGAGCGAGATCTGCCGGTCTTTATACCAAATGAAGCTAAAGGTTTCTTCGACCACTTCGAGAAGATCGCTACCTTGAAGAAGTGGCCGAGGGCGGAGTGGGCGGAGTTGGTTCAGAGTAGGCTCACCGGTGAAGCTCGTGAAGCCTACAACATGCTCGACCTCGGAGAGTGCACCGACTACGATTCTGTAAAGAGAGCTGTGCTCCATTCTTTCAAGCTCACGCCGGAATGTTACAGGAAGAGATTTAGGGAGTCTACCCGTTTGCCAGGAAAATCTTATGCGGAGACGGCGAGGGACATGGAGAGGAAGTTCCTTAAGTGGCTGGACTCTGAAGGAGCGAGGTCGGCTGAAGAGGTCAAGAGGCTAATGGTCATGGAGAAGTTTATGTCCGTGCTCTCTCCTGAGATCAGGGTTAGAGTAAAGGAGGCGGACATTAAGGACCTGAGAGCCGCAGCCGACAGAGCCGACATGCTGGAAGAAGCCCTGCGACCATACCGTGAGGGACGGCGCCGACAGCCCATACGCTCTGGATATGGCAGAAGATATAGAAGGACGGACGGATGGAGGACAGGAGCAAGTTCTCCTGAGTCCCACCTCTCAAGTGGAGACAGGAGAGGTTCAAAGACTGCTGTGGAGCCGGTAGAGAAGTCCCAAGCTGAGAGCTCAAGAGTTGTTGCCGAAACCGAGGAGTCGATGAATGGCGCGAGGAGGATCCACAGAAGAAGAAGGGTCCGCTGCTACAACTGTGGAATATTCAGACATGTCATGCGGGAATGCAGACACCCTGAGCAGCGGGGGAACATTGCTTTCGTGAGGGTCGAGGACCCGATGGCCGAGTGGGTGCGGGATGAACCCGTACTGAGTGGGGAGAAGAGAGTTCACCCATTCGTGTGTCAGGGAACCGTAAGGATGGGGGACGCAGACCCCATCCCGGTGAAGATATTAAGAGACACTGGGGCAGATTTTACCCTGGTGAGTGAAACCCTGTTCCCCGAGGGTTACGAGAGTTCCAGTGTGGGGATGGCAAGTGTGACCACTGTGGGAGGCCCGGTGAGGATGCCCCTACACCAGGTGACTCTGAATTCTGATTATGGCTGCCAGACCCTTGTGGTGGGGGTCTGTGCATCGATGCCCAAGATGGAGGCACAAGTCATCTTGGGGAATGACGCATGTGGAGGATATGTCCTCCCGAATCTCGCGAAAGGCGAGGAGTGCATAGAGCACTATGAGGAGACAGGCGGAGTGTTAGACGCCTGTGGGGACGAGAAAGGAATCGCCACGGCGGCGTTCCCGGTTTATGCTGTGATGCCGAGGCAGTGCGAAGGACACGGAGGGTGTGGATCTGATAGGGCTGACGAGGAGACGTTCGACAGTCCGGAAATCGATCACCTCTTCATGGAACCCGGAGAACGAGTGGAGGGCGAAAGCATCCCGGATGGTGAGATGCAAGTAACCCTCACCAGTTCTCTAGGGGTAGACCGCACTCGTCTCGAAGAGCTGCAGCAGATAGAGTTCCCCGAATTGATTCATGAGGCCAATGAAGGACGTGTTGGTCCTGAGAGGGCCACTCATTGTTACGTACAGGACGGCATGCTGATGAGAGTGTTCTGCACAGAGCAGGGAACTGAGTGTGATGAAGCAGTATGTCCTGCGTTGTTTGCCATGCATAACACAGTGGTGGAATCGTTAGGTTTCTCATCTTTCCAGCTGGTGTATGGACAGGGGGTGCAAGGTCCTCTGTCCATGCTGAAGGAACAATGGACATCAGGAGTGACCGTGGGAACGGTCGACGGATACGTAAGGAGCATCTCGCATTGGCGGCAGGAATACTGGTTGGAAATTAAATTCATCCGATGGGAAGACAACGTGGTAGCAGATGCCCTGTCCTGTATGCACTAACCAGACATGACTCTTATTTTAAGGGGAGGGGTATGTGACGGTGTTCCCCCCCTTATATTTCTCCCACGCCTGCAGTAAGAGTCATGTCCACTTTACCCAAGCGTTCTCTACGTCGCAGGCATCAGTTTGATATATGTGGGAGGAAGTAGTGTTCTCGTAGTGCCGAGAAATTCATAAAAGAAGAGTATTTTGGGCTGTGGTTTAGGCCCTTTAGGAAGCCAAGATTGCGCTGGCTCTCCTGTTTCCCCGCCAAAACTGTGTGACGTCAGTGACACCGGATTGGGCACCGACAGCAATGTGGCACAGGGAGCCAATGAAAACCTCCCGTGGCGAATATGACGTCACGAAGGAAGGGGGGTCCGGTCATCGCGCTGCGCTGGCGCCATCAGTCTAAGACAGCACGTCAAGGAGGTCGGACGTGCGCTGGGGGGTCCTTTCAGTTGGACAGTTTACCCCGACTTCGGAGGATTTACGCATCACCCGTGGTCTGCCAACACCTGTGGGGTCTTCCTTCGTTCATGTGTTGAACCGAAGAAGGAATTGACAGGATATTGAGCAACAAGTGCTCCAGGAACAGGTGTTGTGCAAGAGTGGAGTCTAGGCAGCGACGTATGCGACGGCTGATAGCTCCACAGTGATGACGTAGTTGCTGAACCAATCCTCCGTGAGGGAATCAGTCTGACATGACACGTCAAGGTAGTTGGACGTGCGAAGATTGGTCCTGTCAGTTTGACAGTTGATTCCCGCTCCCGTGGATTTTACGCGTCACCCGAAGTCTGCCAGTACTCTGTGAGGTCTTCCTTCGTTCGTGTGTTGAACCAGAGAGGGAATCGACAGATATTGAGCAACAAGTGCTCCAGGACAGGTACTGTGCAAGAAGAAGTGAAGTCTGTGCAGTGACGTATACGACGTCTGAGGCAGTTCACCCGTTTGTGACAGCGTAGTGGCTGAACCGAGCCACTGGGAAGCAGAGGAAGAAGAGAACTATTCGGGAATCCGAACGACTGCAGCCGAGACGTAGGCGGGCAGCCGTAGCTGGGAGGAGAAGTTGACGGCCGGGAGACCGACTCCAACCCTACAAGAAGTCGAGGAGGAGCACGGACCTGCTGGGAAAAGGCACGGAGATGACGCGCTTACGGTGGGACATTGATTGAGTTCCTTGAGGACACGACAGTGTGTGTGTGGGGGCGTTCCCGACACGAGGCAGGAGCCAGGACCAGGAGCTACAACTCAACTCTCATCGAAGGATAGGTGGAAGTAGGTGATTCTAGTTTCCCTCCCTATTCCCCTTTAGTCAGCTATATTATTTAGTCTGAGTATTTTGTATGTCGTGAGCAAGGCTCACCTATGTCAAGGTAAGGCACCAGTGTGCAGAGTGGTACTATAAAGAGTACTCACGATATCTATGATTATTAGTGGGGTGTACAGGCACCCGGAGTAATTGATGAATTTACTGTGTGGATAATGTCTTTCATGAGACTTTAAAGTGATCATATAGTGAGAGAAAATATATATATTATTATGCCAGTATTTGGAAGTTAGGCTATGTGCCCAGTAACTATGTTATTACCATTATTGATGTCTGATTCATCTATATATATATATATATATATATATATATATATATATATATATATATATATATATATATATATATATATATATATATATATATATATATATGTCTATGCTCGTGTATTGAATAATCATTCATGTGTGCAGTGATTAATTGTGTTATCGCCCACAAAAGGAAACACTGAGAACTCCAGTGTTAAATACTTCATAAGTTATCATTAAATGAAGGGCAGTGTGTAATACCATGAAAGTGAATTATTGTCACATTTAATATAGAAATGTTTGATTGAGCCCAAGATCAGTGTAGCGAAGTAATACGTGCTATTGTCGCAAATATTGTGTGTTCGAACTTCTAGTGATCTTTGAGAACTTAAAGAAACAGAGCGCGGGACGCCAGGGAAACAAGCAATAAACATTCGCGTGGGGGTAGTCGCCCAGCTGATCTTGACATTGACGAGAGGGGGAGTGTTGCCAGCTTAGTGAGTGCATATTATACGTGGGAACGAACGACTCCGACCTGAAACAGCTGATTGCTTATTGATATGACCTTGTGATGTCTTTGAATGAGTTTTAAGTAAAATACAAAATACATTTGTGTTTATATCATCCCCTCCATATTTCTTGTGGCTATGTAATACCTGAAAGCAGAGAGTGATAGAAGTAAATACCTGCCTCATATCAGATCTATTGAGTGTGTCCTTGCCACTGTTACCACAATTCAACAAATCCACTGATGTGTTACTGGACACCGAAAACACCAGTTGGCGACCTTGTGGTTAATAGTAGAGCCCTATTGTTGGGGCGGGCATACAACAGTTAAGTGAACACGTTGTGTTCCCACTCTTTCTCGATCAGAGGCCGGTTGGGATTGACTGGGATACTCTCCTGGCGTACAGTGGCGCCGCGAGGATAGAGTGAAGACCCGCAGGGCTACGGTGAGTGACCTTGAGTATACTCTTGCTCACCCGAGTAGAGTGAACCCCGACAATATATATATATATATATATATATATATATATATATATATATATATATATATATATATATACATATATATATATATATAAATATATATATATATATATATATATATATATATATATATATATATATATATATATATATATATATATATATATATATACATATATATATATATATAAATATATATATATATATATATATATATATATATATATATATATATATATATATATATATATATATATATATATAAATATATATATATAAATATATATATATATATATATATATATATATATATATATATATATATATATATATATATATATATATATATATATATATATATATATATATATATATATATATATAGGGAGAGAAGAGGCCTAGGGGACGGACGTGTGGCGGAGGAGCTGCTGCCTTCTGAGCCATTACCCTGAGACATCTTGGCCTCACCGTACCAAGACTCAACCATATTCACCGTGAATACACCAAGCAGACGTGGGAGTGGCCGGAAGTGCCTACGGTGTACCATCTATGTGAAAACTTATCAAAACAGGTGGGTTGGCAGTGTGGAGTCATGGAGGCTGTAGTGAGGGGCCAGGATGGTGGGGTGAGTGAGGGGTGTTGTGTGGTCAGGAGAGAGAGGTGGGGGTTACGCGTGTGCCAAATAGTGTTTTGTGTTTTTCTTTTTTGAAAGTTTTGTTGAACAAGTTACGTTGTCAGCGATAATTGGCGCAACATATCTATCATATTGTGAGTACATCACACGTGCAGTGAGTCAGATTACAAGTGTGTGATTCATTCATTATTGTGCAGTGATATACGGGGAAATTATACCAGTGTTAGTGTTGCCCGGTCCCCCGCCACCACCCAGCGCCCAGGCCGGGAAGTACCTGCTCTTCCCCTCCTACCCACCCCACCACGCCGCCTCCCCACTCACGAGGCCACCTTGCCACCCGCCCATAGAAGCCGGGAGGCTCCCATGTGTGTCTACGGTACCCACCCACCCAATGTATACCCACATATTGTGTAGTGGGTGTATACCCACACTTTGTATAGAGGTGGTATATGTATTACCACTCACCTGAGTAGTAAGTGCCACGGCCAGCTGATCACTCCCCCAGCCTCCAACCACCGCCCACCCTCCAGTCTCCACCCGCCGTCCACCTTCCCGCCCAGCGCCCGCCCAGCGCCCGCCCAGCGCCCGCCCAGCGCCCACCCAGCGCCCGCCCAGCGCCCGCCCAGCGCCCGCCCAGCGCCTGCCCATGTCGCGGCTCTCAACAGATAGCCAGGCTTCTCCAAGCCAAGATGAGCCATCAAACAGGGGTAGACAAGGTAGATGTCAGACGTGTGACCAGGTATGCTATATCCGGTTGAGTGACGATAATGTGCGCCTTCATTACCACAACGGAGCCAGGTGTTTGGGTTCTGGGCGCCCTCCCAGGGAGAACACCAATCAACAGCCCACACCGCCCGTAAGGCAAAACACCTCCCAGACCTTCATTCCCACAGAAAATTTATTAGAAGCTATCAAAGCAACATCGGCCAGAACCTTGCAACACATCCCTAAAGCAGCCCGCCCCCATGCAGCAGCCAAATTATCTGCCCTCCTGAGAAAGGTCAACGACTCTCCTGGAACGACCCAAGCATGGCACAACCTCCTAATGTTTGGCAACATATGTCTAGCCACCCCTGCAAGGAGAGACAAAACCTTAGCTGCCTCAGTCATCAAAGCTATAAATGATTTTCCCAGGGAGGACCACCAGGTGCGCCTTCCCACTCGCGCGAGAAACACTCACAGCAGGAAGAGCAACAGTGGCATATCCGAGACATCAAAAATCAGAACATCAGTCACCAAGAAAATAGAAGAAGGAAACACTATTGGCGCAATACGAGTCATCACCAGTGAGGACTCAATTGCCGACAGAGATGTCGCAACAGCTCAAGCCCTAAGGGAGAAACACCCACCCAGGGCTCCGCGTGAAGACGACATTGTACAAGTGGGGGCTACCGGAGCAGAACCTCTCTGGGTGGCTGAATCTGTGGTCCATAAAGCAGCCATGTCCTTCCCTACAGGATCAGCAGGTGGGTTCACAGGACTAAAACCCAACCACCTCAAGCAAATGCTCAACCCTGCACTGGGTGACATTGCAAAGAACCTCTTGGTGGAACTAACCAGATTCACCAACACATGTCTAGCTGGCAACATACCAGCGTCCATAAGACCTATCTTTTTTGGAGCATCTCTCTGTGCTCTAAAGAAAAAGGATGGAGGGATCAGGCCAATAGCTGTGGGCAATTCTCTCCGGCGTCTCGTCGCAAAGGCAGCTGCAAGAACAGTTAGTGATGCAGCGGCCAACATGCTGAAGCCAAAACAGCTCGAGTTTGGCATTCCACAAGGGTGTGAGGCGGCAGCCCATGCAGCTCGAGCCTTCATCGCCAACATCACAGACGAAAAGGCCCTTATCAAGCTAGATTTAAAAAATGCCTTCAATTTGGTGTGGAGGGATGCTGTACTCCGTGCGGTTCATAGTCATTTCCCTTCCCTCTACCCTTTTGTACATTCATGCTACAGTATGGATCTTAAGCTACTTTTTGGCGAACATGAAATTGACTCGCGAGAAGGCGTCCAACAGGGTGACCCCCTTGCTCCTCTCCTTTTCTGCTTAGTCATCAAACAAGTCACAGAGGTCCTGTCCAGCGAGCTTAACATCTGGTTCTTGAATGATGGTACCCTAGCTGGTTCCCAAGACTCCCTCCTGGAGGACATCAGAAAAATCCAGGAGCAAGGTGCAGTATTAGGCCTCACCCTGAACCCTTCTAAATGTGAAATAATATGTTCCAACCAGGGCATCGTAGAGAGAATAGAGGGTCTTCTGCCAAATATCCATAAAACTAAACCTGAAGACAGCACACTCCTAGGAGCTCCCCTGGGGTTGAAAGCCATCGATGAGGTCCTTGATAAGAAAATCGCCGACCTTAAGAGGATGGATGGGAGGATTGAGGATATTGATGCTCATGATGCACTCTACCTCATCACCAGATGTCTGTCCCTCCCCAGGTTAACCTACTTTCTGAGGTGTTCACCATCTTACAGTAGCCAAAAACTAAGTGAGTATGACCGGTTACTGAAATCAATGCTAGAAAAAGCCCTTAACCTCTCTCTCGATGACCTACAGTGGAAACAAGCCTCTCTTCCCGTAAGACTTGGGGGCCTCGGAGTTCGAACAGCAACGCAAATCGCTGTTCCAGCCTTCCTGTCCTCCTTATCAGCATCCGACGACCTTGTGAAGGAAATTCTACCTGCCCACTTACATCAGCTGGCAGGTGTACATGATCCCAATTTTACACGCTGTGCCACAGAGTGGGCCTCTCGTGCAGGCCAATCACCTGAACCACCATCCCCAAAAGCCCACAAGCAATCCAGCTGGGATGGTCCCATTGTAGACCAAGTTGCTGCAGAGTTCCTGGGTGCTGCAACAACACAACACGACATTGCTCGCCTCACAGCAGTAGCAGCACCACATGCAGGGGATTTCCTGTTAGCAACCCCAATGTCGGCAACTGGCACGCGTCTCACACCACACGCCCTCCGAATTGCTGTGGCCCTCCGCCTTGCAGCCCCAATCCACACCAGATATAGGTGTATTTGCGGCGAGGTGGTGGCTGACAGGTACGGCCATCATGGCCTACTCTGCCAAAGCACAGGGGGATGGCACTCGAGGCACAGTGAAGTTAACGACATCATCAAGAGGAGCCTCACCACAGCTGGATGCCCGGCTGAAAGAGAGCCCCGTTACCTAACGCCCCGTAACTCTGATACTCTTATTGGTCACCCGGATGGTATCAGAGTGAACCCCTGGAAGAATGGCAAGCAGTTAGTATGGGACTACACGTGCGTATCAACCCTGGCTAACACCTACATTAACCTCAGTGTTGCACAACCAGGTGGCGCTGCCACCCACAGGGAAGCAGCCAAATCCCGTAAGTATAGAGAACTGGATCACCACTACAATTTTGTCCCCATTGCTTCTGAGACACTCGGCGCCTGGGGTAAAAGTGCTACCAGTTTTTTGAAGGAACTGGGTTCTAGGCTCATTGAAACAACAAGGGACCCGAGAGCTGCAAGCTTTCTTTTCCAGCGCCTCAGTGTGGCGATACAGAGGGGAAATGCGCACTGCATCCAGGGTTCCTGCCCGCCATCTGAGGAGTTGGAGGAACTCGACAACCTATGATAACCATCTTTGTAACCCATATGTAACTCCTTTTTTGTAACAAAGTTCAAATAAAGTAAATATATATGTGTACATACAAAAGAATGGGGGTGGTAGGAGAAGATAATATTGGTGTTCAGTGAGAAACCACAAGGTCTCCTCTGAATACTTTTTATTTTCTTCTCCGAGGCTATGGGTTCCCACATTGGCACCAGAGGTGGTACCCTCACAAATTTATATATATATATATATATATATATATATATATATATATATATATATATATATATATATATATATATATATGTCGTACCTAATAGCCAGAACTCACTTTTCAGCCTACAATGCAAGGCCCAATTTGCCTAATAAGCCAAGTTTTCATGAATTAATATATTTTCTCTAATTTTTTTCTTATGCAATGATAAAGCAACCTATTTCATTATGTAAGAGGTCAATTTTTATTTATTGGAGTTAAAATTAACGTAGATATATGACCGAACCTAACCAACCCTACCTAACCTAACCTAACCTATCTTTATAGGTTAGGTTAGGTTAGGTAGCCGAAAAAGTTAGGTTAGGTTAGGTTAGGTAGGTTAGGTAGTCGAAAAGCAATTAATTCATGAAAACTTGGCTTATTAGGCAAATCGGGCCTTGCATAGTAGGCTCAGAAGTGAGTTCTGGCTACTAGGTACGACATATATATATATATATATATATGTCGTACCTAGTAGCCAGAACGCACTTCTCAGCCTACTATGCAAGGCCCGATTTGCCTAACAAGCCAAGTTTTCATGAATTAATTGTTTTTCGACTACCTAACCTACCTAACCTAACCTAACCTACCTTTTTAGGCTACCTAACCTAACCTAACCTATAAAGATAGGTTAGGTTAGGTTAGGTAGGGTTGGTTAGGTTCGGTTATATATCTACGTTAATTTTAACTCCAATAAAAAAAAATTGGCCTCATACATAATGAAATGGGTAGCTTTATCATTTCATAAGAAAAAAAATTAGAGAAAA
Organism: Procambarus clarkii; assembly: GCF_040958095.1. Classification (NCBI taxonomy): domain Eukaryota; kingdom Metazoa; phylum Arthropoda; class Malacostraca; order Decapoda; family Cambaridae; genus Procambarus; species Procambarus clarkii. The sequence continues at coordinate 10,771,127 of NC_091160.1, read as the reverse complement.
TATATCAATTAACGAAAACTTGGCTTATTAGGCAAATCGGGCCTTGCATAGTAGGCTGAGAAGTGCATTCTGGCTACTAGGTACGACATATATATATATA